>NW_019215229.1:0-20422 GCF_002532875.2 Varroa jacobsoni | reverse complement strand
AGTAGGTACGGGGTAACGCTGTTGAACGTGTTCAGGATATCGACATCACTCCATCACGCACGAAAGTTGTTTAATTGAGGACTGAATAAGCGACAGCGCAGTCTCAAACAACGCATAGACGGTGCCATCAATGTTCTTTTTTTCCTGCATTATATGATGGGCTAGTCCATGGCAGCCCCAGTAATGAGCGAGATTGCCAATGACAACGCAGACATGCATAATCTGGTGACTCTGGCCGGCGTAGTCGAATCGGCCAGGCCAGTGTCGCTCTGGAACTCGTAGAGAATAGAAGATAGCTCCGATGACGTATGCGCTGACCATACAGGCGAAGCGAAGTATGAAGAACTCATTGGCCAGAGTACCCAGACCATACATCACGCAGAAATGGACGACAGGTAACACCCCGCAGATCATTGCGTACGCTATATAAATTGCAGATCGAACTCCACGATAATGCGCTTGAGCAAATTTATCGCTGAGGCTCATCTTGATTGTTGCTAGGGCGCTAGCGGTGCCTGTGATGCCGTATAGGCACCGGAGGTAAGGATGCTTGTAGAACGTGAAATAGAGCCACGGATAGAATGAGCCGAAGATAAGAACTGTGATTCCAGTGAAGTCCAGTTTACACGTCAAGGTGCAGATTCGATTCGAGTGGCATGCCAGCGTGTGATAAATGGCTGACATGCCCATACAACCCACGGACGCCAGAAAGAACACGGCGAAAGCTAATCGATCATAAAAATCCATGCCGGGTACCACGTCTGCTAAATAAAAGTATAATGCATAAATTGCGAAACCGATGGCACCTAGGCCATGGGACCAGATATTTCCCGTTTCACTGTGAAGCTGAAGTATGGACTTCATGCAAGCCATATAGCTGTACGAAGGGGGGCGATGTGCAGACACAATGTACTCATTATTTCGTAGCCATATTGGTAGCTGAGAATGATAATAGAGGCCCGCGCGATTACGGAAGGTTCGCACACGTTCACTCAGAGGCTGAGACGCGGTCGTACACTCAGAGGCGTCAGAATAGAAGCCGCTACTCTCCTCATCGTCATCATTGTCTTCTTCGTCGGCGAGGAAACCGTCCCCCGACGAGGTTGAGATCCTCTTGCGTCGTAGACGCACAACAGCCACATTTTCTGGTACCTTTAGACTGGTCTGCTCGCCTGCACAACCGCTGGAGGAAATTGTCACTGCTGTTAAAAGTGACACCGAGGTCAAATCGGAAACACCCTCATCGTCTGAGCTGATTGATTCGGGCGCCTTCGTAATTTCCATAGGGTCCGATCGTTGCTCTTCACGCGAAATCACGCACCTACCAACTGAGTACATAAACTCAGCAATATTGCCCAGTTCCGACATGAAGTTCGTTGTCGGTACAAGTTCGTCGATTCGACAAAGTCGTGGCACATGCATGCATCTTCGTATAGATTTAAACTTCCGCCGAATCTCGAATTCGACAAACTTCGTCGGCAAGTTCTCATCCCACGGACTTAGCCGGGCTCGAGCCGCCTTGAAACTTTCACTGTTCATGACTTGTTGCAAATCTGATGTCCTCTGAAAGAAGTGCAGCTGAATGCTACTGTTCAATCTTCTTTTGTATCTCTCCCGCTCTTGACGGAACGTTAAGCACAGGACAAGTCACTTATGGCTAGCGCACAGACGCACATCTACACGGTGCGGTATTATGATGCCACCTTCGTGTACGGTCATAACCACAGAAGTTGTAAAGAAAACGAACTATTGGCACCTTCAGGGCACATGCATACAGGCTCACCTTCCAGTTAGTTTACGTTGCGGCCAGCTACGGCCCCTCTTCAAGTCGGGAGATATAACAAATCGCGCTTTCGAAGGTCAAAAGCGCGACGATACTCCTTCCTCGATTGTCTCAGTAGCTAGTTAGCAACACCACTTGTACGCGAGATGACGCCTGCTCATGATAAAGTAACTATCGCGCCCATCTGTGGTCGGACGAGTTTGCTTTGTGGTCCCTTTCTGATGTATGAATTTTCCTTATTTTTGGGTACTGTTTGAAGAGACAGTTGTGGACGGAAGCGCAAGCCGATTGTTGTTCCACTAGTTTCTATTTCTCAGTGAGATGTCCGTCACCGGGCGAATAGCTGGGTGTGTTCTAGCAGCCACCTGACAACTAAATTTGATTGGCGCTTAGAGTTCCACTATAGTAATCGCTGGATGCAGTCCACTGCCACGTTAAACCGTTGACCCTTTTGCGTCGATATATTTAGCTACTTTGAGCACACTATTAGGTATCAAAAGTTAGGCACATTCCTATGAGCTGGCTGATCGTAACGATAATAGGCATCCTACATAGAAAGAACAGCTGGTCGCTGAATCGATCAGTGGTCATCCGGAGGCTGGTCGCAATCGAACGGAGAAATCTTTTCTGCTGTTATGACGTTTGCTGATCTACCACCCCTGATAGATGGTGCTGCCAGTACTCGAAATGGCAAACGTAGGGACGGCAGCAACGGTAACGAAGGCGTACAGCAAACAAACAGTGACGCCACTAAATGTAGAAACGCAACAACTGGCTCGGCCTAGCCAAAGGGAACATTGAGCGGTGACGGTACCCGCAGCAGCAGTGACGGCGGCAGCTAACGATGAAAGAGAGAAGTAAGCATTCTAGCAATGACTATGCCGGTACAACTATTACCACGTGCGCTGCCACGGTTAAAGTTGAGGGAAAGCAAAATACGCAGAGCCCTGAACGCCTGCACGCTCGCTTGCCAACTGATTAACATCACTGGCTGGCTTTGCTCTTAACGTCATTGCTGTTGCTGTTTCAGGCAAAAACGGTGGGAGGAGAAGTTGCAGACGGCTTTTGCTTAGTCGAGAAGTAGCCGCAGTGGTTCGTACGCGGCCGTTGGCCGCTCTTTTTCAAAAAAAAGACAATTCTGTGCTGTAGGTTACTCGCATGGCTTGCTGCTGCTACCGTGTTGATAGCTAGCTGGCCGGTGGGTCGGTTGGCGGGCGACCGGCGCCGGTACTTCATTGCTCATCAGCGATCACTCTCGCGCGCTCGTACTAGCTCTAGTTTTAATTGCGGTTATTTTCTCTGTGTGCCGGCCAGCTCAACGGTCGCAATACAAATAGTTGAACTGCGTTGTTATTGTTGACAATGATGCTACCCAACGTAAAGGACCGCGGAAGAACGCTTTCAGCAACAGCTGTATGCCTGACTAATAAACTGTTACATGAATTTATGCTGCTTGTAGCTTTGTCGCTACTGTCGTGTGTCGGGTGACGTCGACTGATTACGTTGACAGTTGGCATTGCAGTATCTTATTTGTTTATACGTTGAAACTTTGTTCTGCGCAATTGTTGCTTTGGGCTAAGCCTCATCTTCCCGCTATCGTTTTACTGTATTTACCACAGTAACAATGATTTTCTATTCTCCTCTCCTGTAAAACAGAGTGAAATTTTGGACAGGCCGTAGTAGATGGATAGAAGAATGCAATTTCTTTAGTTATGGCTCGCTCGTAGAATAAACTTGGCGGGTATGGTATTTCTAGCTATGCCAGTAACTCGTTCGCTGCCGTAGACGACGTCCCAGTAACAAACGACCCAATAAAAAAGTAAGTGTATGATACAAAGGTTTGTTACTGTGTCTCGACACACACGATCAGGCCTTTGGCTGTGCAGATATTGCCAACGAGGTGGTCGTCAAGCCGCCTCTAGAGGTCATTAAGAAAACGTGCCCTGGCCAAACGTACAGAAAAAATGATAAAAAGAACGGGAAACGGTGATTAGGTTTACGGAAACAGAAAACAGCAGACCGAGCAGTGATTAAGTGGAGACTCATAGGTTTTTCAATGCTGAACAACAGTAACCACACGATTGTAGTAAGGAAATAATTAGTAAGAGAGATAGTAAATTTGACACTCGATGCTGATTTAGCGACCGTCATCTACACGATATTTATATAAATGAGCACTCGTCTGAGTGAAAAAGAAACAGGAGTCGGTATAGGATGAAGGTGAGGTTTATGTTGATTCTGCACTACAGTACGAGTAGGAGCATACGGAGCATTATCCATAGAAGCACATAAGAAGACCAGCTATTAAAGTTTCATCTTACAGACTATCATTAACGTATCTTAAGCAAATACGGCTCTACAAGACGCAAACGGCAACTCGATTGTCTGTTCACCAAGTGATAAAAACAGCACTGGTTTCCTTAACCCATTCCGCTGATCGCCTATAGATTTCCCATCCGTACGCTTTTATAAAGCTTTCACTGATGTCTTAGACAGGTTTCTAAACGAAAACATAACATTTTTAAAATATATTACTTTTCTAACGATAAAAGTATTGCTCTACAACTGAAACACTTCCTCAATTAGAGGAAAATCTGTTACGTTGATACACTTTGTTGTAGAAGCCCTTGCTGAACTTCATTAGGGATCTTCATATCTCTAGTATGGTACTAGGAAATCGAAATTACAAAATAAGCAAAACCATATATCATTTGCAATCACTTTGTAAACCTTATATGAAGCACTGCACTATCTGCAGCGAACACGAAATATCCATATTAATACTAATACCAACTTGAGTTACTTAAAATTATGTTTCCAGAAAGTGAAATCTATTTCTAGGTAAATGGCATACTTCCTTTTTTCTACGCTATTTATACCATCTTCGGATAGAGCTTCAGAGCTCGGCACATCATGTAAATTGTCTGAATACTTGTTTTTGCTTCAGTTGACACCGAGTAGACACGAGTGAAGGATTATATTTATGCCAGCCAACTGAAAGCCAACCACATCACTGCATGGAACTTCATGCTTTAGATACATGTATATGTATACTAAATGTATATAAAGGCACGTTTCGACGCCCGAGTAACATTATCCACAGATAAAAATCGTTTAAGAAGGTAGAAGCCATGATGCATTGGGTATCCATCAATCCAGCTAGCCTTCTATCACGACTGTCATTTATTGTAAATGCGGTATTACGGGTAAACGCCATATTTCTACACTCCGTATACTGTAATTTCTGCCTTTATGAGATTGACCGACACCAAGGGCCAGGTACTGGCAGACAACATTGAAGGCTTTCGGTTAGCTCAAAGAAGATTGATATAGTTTATGTCGTCGTACTATATACCGTAGATATATATATATATATACCGCCATTTATCAAGACGTTCGTTAGAACTCAATCTTCTTCCAAGATTATTCTTCTGTAGGTTTAATCAACCCCAGACTTGCCCCCCAGCGGACCTGCTTCGTCTCATATTGCACCCTTTGAATCTCAAATGAAAGTTTAGGCTGGTAGGAGTTTATCTGGTATGATTCAGCTGATCATTTAGATAGACATTTATTAACAGGTCACACGTCTATCTAATAGGACATCGTAATTAATAGGCATAATATATTGCTCAGTTCAGTCTAAGAAGGGCGTAGCACGGATATTATATATACTAATTTGCTGCTCGAATGTGGCCAATGAATATATTTTGTGTAAGTTCCACTTTCTTGTTATGAAATAATCTGAGATGTCCTGCCACACCAAGAATCTTGAAACCGGCTCATCAGTACAATGGCTCAATAGTCCGCACGTTCCTTGTTGTGGGACGGGGTCGGCGTGCTCGTTTTGCCACGTGAACACATGAGGACTAAGCGCCTAAAGATAAATCCTCAAGCAGAAAATTAACGGTGTAGCGCGTAGAGACTAAACTAAAAATTGTGAAACAATTACGAGCAGAGGCATCACATCTTATTCAGTTGATCATATAAAACGTTAGTGCTTAGCCATTCTCTTTTTTAAAAGTGTCTGAATATCGAAGAAAGTAAAAAAAATAGAATTTCGTGCTTTAACGCCTGCATCTTCACTGCCCGAATGTTACTAGTTCATTATCAGAGTTGCGCTGCATTAGCGAGAACCAGAGGGAACAGCCTATTGACTCTTGCTTCTTGCCTTACATAATAAAATGATTTGATTTTGGTTTCTTATTCCAACTTTGCGGCGTGTACGTCTTATATTTACATTTCACATTTTCACTCGATTCAATGATCTCTATTGGTAAAACTTACTCAGGCGTTTTTGCTGCCTGAAATTCAAAAAATCCTGTCACAATAGCTAAAATACGTGTCCTTTCACTAAAGACATTCAATGGAACCGGTCTAATATTTTTTTCTTAATACCTTATCGCCGGGCATTCGCGTAAAGTTATAGATGTATTATTTGTTAGGAGCCTTGATTGACTACTGTTTTAACTTTATTCGAAAGTTGCTATGTTGAACTTCACGAGATGGTTGTAAATATGACTTACTTATACAAAGAAATTCTCACATAAGTATTTTCATAATCACTATGGCTTCTTAATAAAATGCTTGCCCTATATTATGCATGGATTATATTTGTTTTACCACTATCTATTTTGAAGTGAGTTATCCCACGCTTTGTTTCTTAAGAAAACTTTTCTTGTCGATAGGGAAACAGAACCAGCATCTTAGAAACGAGTCCCATATTTGACGATTTTTAAGCCTTTGTTGCTTGAAATTAGTTAGATGTGAGTACCGGTAGATACTGCACATATCTTATTTTACAGCCGAAAATACGTAAGTTAAAGTTACGCTAAAATTACACATTTCGCCAAACTTCTCCTTTTTAGTTAATACAATCACGAGGTCTACCTGGCGTACAGCAGGTGATAAGTAGTAGAATCCACATATGATTATATATTATATTAAGCATGTATTTGGCAAAAAATTTAATTGAGAAGATCGCTCTGTTTAGGACTGTTTTTTCAAAGGATCTAAGCCTAGTTTCAATCTCAGATGTGTACGTGTCTGTTTGTGAAGGCATTGAGTGATATGAGATTTTTATTAGTACGCTATAAAGATCGAATCGAGTATTTGACCCTGTTGACGAACCGCTTACAAGCAGGTTTCGCCTCGCCTTCACTCCGAAATAGTGATAATCAAGCTGCAGAGCGCAAATCTGTCATTCGGGACGTCGGGCCGGTTGCAACGAAATCTGTTTAAAGACTCCCAGCACTTCGGCACCGCTGCCGCGTCCGAACGAATACATACGACGCCAAACGGCACTGAATGGATAAAAAACCTTTCGCTGCTGAACTCCTGAAGTGCTGAACGACGCGTCGGTGTGGCGGGTGCATTTGACGCCATAGTTGAATTTTGTGTTGGTGGCGCTTGCGTCGCCGCGGCAGTTTTAGCTGCATCTTTTTAAGCGTGTGCCCTTGGGGAAACCCTGTATGACGTCAATAGAGGAGATGGTCAACGGTCATTATCAACCAGATACTGTGATGCCGCTAGACCTCGTGTACGGCCTCGGAAAATTACCTTTCTGGCCTTGACAGGCGTGTGCCCAATTTTGAGTTCTGATAAAAACAGTTCTAGTTTCGGCCACTGTATGAGCTGGCTGGGCTATGTGCGAAATGTATATATTCTGTATGATATCAACCAAGGTTGACAACTAAATCAATGGGTCTGCTCTGTACTGTTGCGGAGTGCCCGTAACGAGCCGTGATTCGACGTGCAGCGTCGAACGCTCTACAACGCAAAATAAGGGCTATTATGATGCCTATAAGCAGAAAAAAATTAAGGTAGGCAACATATTGCGTTTTACTTACAATGGAGAAGCTAAATGCAATGTTTTCCTATATGGCTGAATAGCTTTGTACGCATTCTTTAACTACGCGGCATCGGCAAAAAATACGCTATCTAAACGATTCATCCACGTCTAATGAAGCATTGCTACAGATCAGTGTAGCTGATGTTTATATGCGGGCCTGTATGACAAAACATATTTAGTTGACAACTTTTTTCTTAATTTGAATATATTTTACAACAATAGGTAAGCAACGATGTTAAGAAATATCGGAATTAATTAAAATTTACTTTTGCATAGGTCAGATACGAACGAAACGTATATAAATGTAAAATTCACGACTGTACAATCAATGGTCTGTGTTTAATTCTACAGCGCAGAGGCAACGACGCCTGTGCTAGCTACTTGCATTTTCATCATGGGTTTTCCACGAACATTTTATCTGAAATCTCGGCTTAGTATTTTTGCTAACTTGGTGAATACCAACAAAATTTCTATAACACAAAATACATCGAGTGAACGGCACGCTAATACGTACGCTAAAAATTGCCTTCCTCTGTTAGTCTCTTCCAATTCTAAAATTCATTAAAGGTACTAAAGTAGCTGATCGAATTTTATTCTTAAGTTTTCTATTCAATTCCAACTCTATTCTAGAGTTATACTTAAGGCATACTTGCTGACAGGTTTAGTATATGAGATTTTCTAAAAACTATACAGTATAACCATTTAGGAAGATCTGTATCGTTTTTTTAGAAACCCTGGTGTTTCTCGCATTTTTTAAGCCAGTAAATTCGCGCTTAGCCTCTGTGGATGCCTATAATGGCTTTTAGATTAAAGAAATTTGTGAGTTCGCATTGCGAGACGATGTCTAAAATCAATCACAAAGCTACCGCCGTAGATCTCCATAGTACACAGTTTTTCACTTTGTGTCATTCGGAGTATCATGTCTAGAAAGCTGAGTTTTTTTCCTTTATCAGCAAACGAAACAGATCTTCCATGTTTATCACTGCCAGATAAAATGACATTGATATACGAAATAAAACAGAGGGGTTCCGTTAGCAAGCCTTGGAGAAGGACAACTCGCATTTGCCCTCCTTCTCCAAGACTTGCAATGTAAAACAGCAGCTGCATCAATATCAAAGGTAAGCATTACGACTCACAATGTAAAGGCTAATGTTGATGTGCCGCAGTCCTATGGTCATCTATAAAGTCATGTAAAATGTATAAAAAATTCTATAGCCGACGGCTGCAACAGTTACAAATGATACAGGCTGAAGTGCGCTTGCGTGACGTACCATAACTCCCTGTAAACCGGCCATGTTAAGCAACTAAACTAGTTAAATCGGCAGAGCCGGTCACGGCAGCTGCGTGAACCATAAGAACATAGTCCTATATATATTCTGCTAACAAACGTAATGCGGTAAAACTATTTTGGCGGATTTCAGCTTTAGTTAAGACGTCTGAAGAGATATTGTGTAATTAAATATTTAATCGTTTGAAAACGTTTACGGGTTTTGCTGACGTGAATAGGGTCAGCGGATAAGCTATAGGTGGATGGAGACGTCTAGCGAACCTCTTTGCGACGTTCAATTGAGTCTTCAACGTAGGGGATAGTTTTCCTCTACTAAATAAAAAGAATAGAGTACAAATGCAATTTAAGACATCCAAAGCACAGTTCTGTTATTGTTCTCTAATATAAACAAAAGCCAAGTCTGTAGTAATACTCAGAGAAACTAGCTGGCGTGAATTTGTTAGTTTGAAAAAAATTTAATTTCTCGCTACGGGGAAAAATTGAAAAGCGCGCATTGGCCAATTGAATACGTGTCATGGATTGTTGAAGCGCCCGGTCTGAGGTTTTCATTCGAACGCTTTTGCAATGTAACCTCGTATTCTATTTATCTTTGTCACGGTCTAAATACCGGCGACGTTTTTAACCAGAGATATTTAAAAAATAACGTTTATTCGCGGAGCAAAAGACATACGTTTTCAGCTTTGAACGGGTCTATCTCTGGAAGGTATCGCAAACATAATCGTGAAACGCCATTGACCTCGATTTTTTAAAACAAAGATAGCAAACCGGCTTGCCAACTCAACACGTCACAACAGAAGTGTATTATTAACTGTATGTACTGTTCCTATGATTTACTCTTGACACATTCTAAATACTATCAATCGCAAATTTGTACTTGGATTAAAAACATGAATAAGATTGAATCGACAGCCAAACAAAGAGTCGACGAAATAAAGATATCTTTATATCACCATAGACGACTCGATGCTGTATCGGAATGCTATAACAAAAAAAATAGTAAATTCATTTGTTTTGCCGGCTTATTATCTATCGGCATACGGCCAGGTAAAAAATACGGCAGTGCCGATAACACTGCTTTAAACGTCATTTGACGCTCCTCGTAGCTGTCGGGGATAATCCGACTTGCTGCATAACGCCATACGTCATGTCAGCATTCACAACGAAACTAACGGGCGATAACCATGAGAAGATTTACAAATACTCAAGGAGGAACGTCTTTCTGGTACTGCGCGCTGGACGCAGAATCACTAGGCCACTTATTACTGCGCACAAAGGGAAATTTAGGTACGCCTTTTCTGCTCGCGTAGTACACACGATCAAACACGATCGCGCATTAGTCAACGCTGAGATATAGGTATCAGGGTCGTTCGTTTTAGTTTACTGGTCGTCCACATTGGTAGGGGTCAGGCCATTTATGTAGATTCAAGTGGACGTTAGATTTTAGAAAGAGAAAACGATGAAGATATGTGGGTATATAGGCTCAATTGCGCAGTGATCGAGATTGCCAGTAAGAAGAAGGTTAAAGCTCAAACAACATTAAATTTGAAACGCCGGGTCAAAGGATCGGCATATAGGAACACTGATTAACTAATATCCTTCATCTAATTTGTTTTAACTAATATTCTAACTAGAGCATCTTCATGATAGGAAGGTTTTAACTGTAACCCACCCAACGACGTACCCGTGATCCTCCTAAAGCTCAGTGCTTTCCGTTGATTGTGGAGGCGGCATTGCAAGCGATTACAACTATCACAGGTGTTCTTCTCTATAGCGAACTGCAGTGGTCTTCTCGATGCTTTACCGGTAAGGTCTCGAATAAAACAAGCCAACCTTTTAATAAATTGTCAGATTCTAGCATTTCTATGAGATTAGGGAAGCATGACTGGGGCATCAGGTCTCCTATCAACAGAGCCACAAAACCCAAGGTGATTAATAATCCTGACCTCCTGAGCGCACATTCAATCGTAGTGTTAACTTAATCACGTCTCGATTGCCTTCTTGGCCTCCTAGTGCAGCTCGATGGGTGCTACCAATTGCGTCTTTTTATGCCAAAAATCCTCGCTTACAGGAGCAACTTCTTATTATGCCAAGGAAGCCATACCAAGGAAGTTTAGCCCTATAGGGATACCCAACTACAGGAAGGGCGAACCTTTCAGGTACCCTCCATTAAAAGAATCCTTAGCAATTATAGTAGGTCTCTGACGAGGGTGATTAGTGCAAAACCAATTATATCAAGGATTTCTTTCCAGACCTTAGCACTCGTTAACCCTCCTAATGCACTTTTCTGATAATATCGTCAGAGGAACTTTCAGGTAGTCGAACAACATTGTCAGCTGGAAATGCAGGAAGATTATCACTATGATTTAATGGGACCGCGTAACATAGGCCCTATGGCCCCTGTGACTCATAGACTATCGTCCTAATTAATAGGCTAACCGTGCAACAGTATTTTTCAATGTCTTCCTAAGTAGATCTCTAATGATTACATTATATATGTTGTTTTCAATAGGACGAAGTCACATCATATACAAGAAGGGAGGCGACTTCCAGTTTTACCTTGTTGGAGATATTGCTGTGGGTCCATGCTGCTAAAACAAGATTTGAGTCGTTCGAACAGTCTAAACATAGTTGGGATTGTAAGGGGGATTTTGCGAATTTTCCCGTTGAGCCCTGACCCTAAAAATATGTGTAGCTATATTGTATCATCTGAATACTATGCGTAGGGAACTTCAAACCAAAACTGATATTCTAAGTAAAACAGGATAGATTTCAGTGCATCACCCTATTGCCAGCCCGGTAATTGAAGGGGCGCTTAGTATATACTATGGGCAGGTGTCTAATTCTGTCCCACTAAGCAAAGGAGAGATGAAGTTTCCATGTCTGTCTGAATGATGTTAGAACCATTCTTGAAGTTGATGTTAATGGCCAGCGAATTGATGATCTTGTAATCCTTTTGCAGCTATTTAAAGCATGGTATTAACATAGCCAGGATAGCCTTAACTTATCTAGCAGCTAACGTTGCTTAAGGTATCCAATCTTCGTAAAGAGAACCTTTCTATAGACGGTGACACGAGTATATTTAAATACGAAAACCGGCTACCAGCATCAGTGCAATCGTTTGAAAGAGCTCTAGAACTACTGAATCGGCCACTCCGACATTAGCATAGTTCCGGTTCAAACATCATATATGTTTGACGGATCTCTTTAGTGTTTGAAAACGTTTATTATTTACCCTCGCAGAGTACAATCATCTATGATAATTGTGTAGTTGGGTCTTTCGGACGCTTAGCCTTCTTGTTTGATAATAGTTCCAATCTAGGGTTTTTGGCTTAAGGTTTCGTGCTTCCTGGAATTGCTAGGCCCGTAGAAACCAGTAATTTGAGATAGACAACTTACGCTCACGAGCCACCAATGTCCCGTTAGAGAGTTTTAGCAAATTTTGAGTAATTTTTTTAAGAAATATCTGAGAATTCTTAGTGTTATATAGACATCTAAAGCAAGTAGGAGCCTTCAATTGTGCTTGTAATGTAGATTCGTAAGTTATAGTTACAAGTACTCAACGGCCTTCCCGTACTGAGTGGAGCAATTTGTTATATGAGACCTCTATACGGAAACACTGAGATACTTGTCAGCTAAGATACTGTCCGACCACTAAATATTGTGGACGTTATTGAAGCAACGAATTAAAAACGTCTCCCAAATCAAACAAAATAACTGCTTATTGGATCTTACTTGTAACCCTAGGAGAAACCGAGTCCACTTAGACGTTTTTCTTTCTGGCAACTCTTCGATCGACTCGTCGTGTAGGATTGTGGTTCCTTTCAAACCAGGATAATAGGGTCTATTGATCCGAGAGTTTAGTTTAATTGCGATTAATTATCTATTACGGTGCAACCTTTTGTGCTTTGCGTAGATTCGAATCAGGAACTGTAGTGAAGTACGGATCTATTGGAATTTTTAAATGAATAAATATATGAAAAATTAATGAAGTACCGAACATTCGCAGTCTGACATAATTCCAGAAAGGAAAAACATGAATCGTATTCAAGGGGCACTTACAGACTTCGTCATGACTCCAATAACGAGTACCTAACCCAGCAGATACAGAAATAACAAAAACCAACAGAGTGACGAAATCAGACATTATCCTGGCCCTAATAAGACCAAATGGGCCCATATAAAAAACAAACGTTAAATTATGACACCTACGAGGGATAAACGACACACAAATATCTTTGGTAATCAATATTACTATTTTTATTTTTGAGGAAATACTGTCATTGGTTTCGAGCATTATAACGCGTATACAAAAAAAAGATCGAATGCGTTTGTCTTACACTGTACCCCAATGTTATATGCAATTTAACTAGATTTTATGACCAGTGGTAGCGTGTAACCTTTTGTGTGTATAGTTATTATGCAAGAGGACGTAGATCTATTGTAGATTACCGCTGTCAAGCAAAAGAATCATAGAGGAGGTTGGCGTTACCTTTTTCATACATACACATACACAAACCTGGTTTACCCCCCCCCCCCCCCCAACCACAGATGATTTTCGTGAGGATGACGGTTTGGTGAACCGAGTACGACAAAACTAAATTGTCATTTACAACATTTAGAGTGCAAGTATAAATGTCAATAGAAACTGACTGCACACAAAAAGGTCGTCCACTGTTAAGCAGGACAGTATTCCGCTATTAAAATCTGCCTGCGAAGGCGAGGCTTACGAATATCGCCAATATAAGCTGTTATACGAGATATTTTTATTTACGCCACGTTCGAGATATCAGTGTTCCTTGCAACTAAATGCCAAGATAAGCACATATGGTTACGTGACCCATTGTTGCTTGACTGATTTCATCATCAGAGTTAGTGAAAACAGAGTGGTCCTAGAAGAGGTGCACAGTTCTTATATTACTCCATACACAGATGTTAGAAAAAAATTCCAACAACTGCCCGTGCAGCAACGCTTGTATATGCACATTGGTGACTTTTTGAGTACGATAAAAGTAAAGAGATACATTTGGATTATAATTGATTCACCGCGTCCAAAGTGCGGCTTATGTCCGTGATACGGACAAGCTAATACCACAATCTAATCTATGTGCAACCTGCTAACATGGTAAGATATTCTAAAGTAAAGATTAGATTAGATTACGTTTACGAGGAGTTTAGAAAGCAGATAAATGCATAGATAAAGTCTGGCCTCTAGGTACTTCTATAGGATTTTCCTTTAGTGAGTTCGTCAAAAGGTTTTGGGCTATTTCGTTCCGTGTAGGCCTTACAGAAAAAACTGGCGTATTGTTGTCTGCGACGAGGACACAGGTGAACGAGCGCGTTCGTTTCTTCCAAGCCGACGGTATCTTCAAGTCAACGATCGTCTTTGAAACACAAGAAAACGTTCCGTTTGTCTGTTTAAAGTAGCATTTTTTTTCCAAATGTCTACAAAGGCTCTAAAAAGGTAGAAAATACGACGGATCTACGGATCCGGCATGTAACAGGCTTTTCCACTGTTTCTACTGATTTCTATGTTCTGTGTAGTTCGATTTAACCAAATCGGTTATATCAAGGATCGTGGTTTCTTGCACAAGCCATCGGCTGCCATCAAAAGTAGCCTTGGTTACACTGTCTCTCGTAGAAATAGACACCAACTACGAGGTTGTCTTTATCTAAAATCGCGTTAAACGAGAGAGATGGAATTGAACGTCAAAAAGCATGAAAGCTAATGTAGAAACGAATGGATAACTATAAGAATTCACACGTTACCTTAGGTCAAATACGAAATTATATCAAAAGTTCTTAATGTACAATACGAATAACGTAAGAGATAAAGTTCGACGATTTATCGTTGCTAAATAACTGCTCGAATCCTGTTATGATACACGACGTCATGAAACGGTAAGGACGGGTTTACTATTCAGCCTCATGTTCCATAAAATCGACTGCTGTTACTCAAAAAAAATAATGATGGTAGAGCACTACGTAACATTAATAATCGTCATTGAAACTTCCGATTAAGCTTACACACAGAAGGAATTAAGAAGAAGTTCTTTTTTCCGTCGAAACCGTTCCGAAGGATAGTACTAGCTCTACGCTGAATTTCTATATACTGTTCCACGTTGGATAGAATAGTTTACATATATCACATAAATAATGTTACGTCCTCGCTTACTACAGTGTATTGCCTTTATCGCTAATCCTTTTACAGGACGAACAGCAATAGAGCTTGTCACATAGATACCGGAAGACACAGATCCCTATCAGGAAGCAACTGGCAAAACTGTTTATATCCACATCAATTAACGCAAACGCGAACTCTTGGATAACCGTTTGCCGGATGACGATGCATAGATAGACAAACACGGCTTCTACGGCGAAACGCTTGTTATGATTCGAGCCTGACTGACTTTCAGTAGTACGGTGCAAAATGGGCCAGCTTTACCATGCAGTTTGGCGATTCGAAACTGGGTTTAGACTGACACCCAGCAGCGAACAAGAGGCATGAAGAAACAATTGCGCACTTTGAGCCATTTCCTTTTGACAGGAGGGAGAATAAAGCCGAAGAATGTTATCTTATCATATGAACGCTGAACTCTAAAGATCACTCAATATTTTGCTTGCTATGACATTCTCGGTAAGCATGTAAAGAATAGAAAGAAGCTCAAGGCATCTGTGACTGATCTTATTTGACTATCGGTAAGCGTTGCTGTAGATCCCTGGCCGCGACAAAGGAAGCATGAACTGATAAAAATCCAATCGCATAGAGCGCAAGACCCGCTGTTAATGTTAATGAGCAGTGGTGACTAAGTAACATACAATAGGATAGTAGAAGGTTGTTCTAAGACTGTTTGACAATGATTAGAACGTCGACCCTGCGTAACGAGACTGCATAATAAATAATGTCTCGCAGGTTTCGTTCAATGTTGCGAAAGATATGATATTTTCTCCGAGTTATCTTTTTAGGACTCAAATCAAGCGGGTATTGGTTTACTTCAAATATGTATCTGTTTCGTTTTTTACCTTTCGTCCCCTGGAAACATTAAAGGTTTACTTCCAGACTACGTATGAAAATACTTCACTATTTTATGCACATAGTCCTGTGTGCAATATGGCCAATAGCACATTATATTTAAATAACATCATGTAGATTCAGAAAACCAGTAAACTTACGATGTGCCAATGCATTAATTGGTAGTTCCTAGAGAGCAGCGTGTTAGATTTGTTTGTATGCGCTCTTTTTCCTCGCTAAACTGTGTTTTTAGGCTTTAACTTTTGCTGACTAATATATTTTTAACGATAATATTACACAAAGTGTTTGCGAGATTTTCGGGAACTCTTAGGTGGAACCTATCGTGCAAAACCGGTGAGCTGTCCTTCAGTGATTTCTGTTGTTCGGACAGAGCTGCTACATGTTTACTGTTAGCGTAGTAAAACTGTCGCGTATATCACCGTTGTGTATCCAAGCTATCTATTTGTTGACATTACACGTTCAAGCAACCCTTCCCCAGACTTCACGTATCCTCAAGAGAATCTCCGTGCTCAAAACATACTTCTGGCAAAAGCCTTCGGCCAGAACATTGAATCCTTCATATCAACTATCAAAATGCCATTTTTCCTTCGTGATAGGAAGACGTCACAGCCGGGAATCACTGGACAACTATTTAGCAGTAAATCTCAACATCCTTTCTAGTATATAACACAAATATTTAGCTAAATACTCGAAAACGGACAAAGCGTTCATACTTCAATACAATGGCTGACATTTATTTATTTAATAATATAGAACTAACACATGCGTATTATTTTGTCGTCTCTGCAACCTCTGTGTCATAATCGTCGTCTGTAAGAATATTATTTTACTATAATTAATATCCTTATTTTATTATTACTATTATCCTTCTTCGTTCTGCTTCGTATTACCGCAAAGATACTTATTATTACACCTGCCTTCATGATACATTTTTATACCATGATAATATTGTTTAACAAAAAGCGAGCCAATTACGCGCGCTCATATGGGACCTTAAAGGCAGCCGATCTCTTTTTTCCGAGCACCATCAACATCATCGTCATCGTTGTTAGGACCAACTGCATCAGCGGTTCACATTAATGGTAATTTTTTCTCTTCTGGTGTTTCTGTTTGTCAGTTCACGTTCACGTTCACGTTAATAGGCCCCAATACAGTATGTTTTTATAGTACTCCTTTGTTAGCATAGTGTATATATCATATTCATTCTATTTTTCACAGCCTTTCTTTTTTGGGTTTCTATGTGTGTTATATAATACACCACTAGATAGCTTTTTTGTTTCATTAGGCAAAATACAAATTTTGTTCTGCCGTTGTTGGCGACTATCGCTTTTAGACCGAGGTTACGAAAGCGTGACAGTGGATTTAACCAAGTCATTACGTTGTTCTAATGTCTATTCTTTTTTTTTTTCTTTTTTTTTGTATGAAAGGTTTTCTGGCCATCTCTGGGTTTCTTCTCGCTCTCGCAATATTCACTTCCTGTTTTGAATACTTAGACGGCACATTTTGTGTGAATGCTTCGGGCCGCATCGGCTCCTTTGCTTCGTTGGATTATAAGTGCACCTTTGATAGCGCAAATCCGCAAACTTGCTTATGACGTTCGTTAACGTTCCCTAACAAGGAGACCTTGGAAAGGAAATTATCAAGCTAAAGTAATGCTTTCGTATAGTTTCTACGCGGGGCAGGCGACGAAGGAACACAGGAATTTAGATGGAGATCGGGTGGTGATGACACTCCTTCACTCGATGGGGGCACTATACGATTTCTGCTGTGAGACAGACATATTAGTACACTTCATTTCGATTTCTCTCAATTTTGATCGTACGTATATACCGCACGAAGCAATCAAAATATGTGTTCCAGAAACACTACGCTTCTAAGCTTTGAAAAAGCTAAAGGATCACTAAAAAAAAAAAAGGGAGAAACATGAGAATCGAGTAATCATAGCTGCACAATAGTAACCAACAAATGAGGCAGTATTTTTCACCTTTTTCTGTCATCGTTTGCTCATAATGACGCTCAGCAGCCTTCGTCAATGCGTCAGCAATGACGAAGCGTGAACCGAATAAAGCAAACAGCATAATTAGCAAAAAAATAACGGGCGCACGTACGAATAATGACCAGAGAAGCACAGACAGTTAATTAATAAACTGTGACGGCAAGAATTAATGTGGTCTTTAAACAGAAACCTTTAAAGCAGAAATATCATTTACTAATTGCTTTGTACAACTCCCTGAGACCAAGTGCGATGAATGATTTACGCTCTGCCTTGCGTTGATCGGACGAAACCAACTACGAGAAGATACCAAGGTATTTAGTTCTTCCCCTAATTTCTGGTCCATAAGCATCGCAACGGCAAAATCAATCACTTAGACCACGTGAGAGTGTTCCAGTTGTGTACATGACTGGTAAGTTTAATATCTACAACCCTTCTGTTTATACTTATCGAAACAGTATTGCACGGGAGTGTTTTTTTTTCGCTATCGCTTATCGATATTCGTGTGAAGTCATGTGTTGTTTATGGACGATCGGAAGTAGTTCTATATCCGCCAGTCTGGTCGCTATAGTCGTGCGAATCGAAGCAACAGCTACTCGTTGGTTGCAGTTGGATTCAATAGGAACGTGGTTTTGTCTCTTAAGGGTTGGGCAGAGGGGTATTTATGTTAAGAAATAAAAGTGAGATTTTTCCTTTATATGGACAATAGTTCGACGATTTGTAGGTTGATAGGTTTGTTGATGGCGTTGATTTATATCGACTGTTTTGACAGCCATCTAGGGTCTAGTTAACTGTTTGATCTATATGTATGTATGTATATATATATATCTATATATATATATATATATATGTATATATTTTCTTGGCTTGTATGTATGTATATATAAGCGAGTGGATGAGTAAATAAATTTCTGTCTGCATGTCGACATGAGGTGCATAACTCTGTGTTTGCAGTGGCTGTATCGAAGGTTTATTTATGACAATGGACATGTGCTACTGTTCGCCTATCTCCTCCGCCTTTTTCTCGGTGTTTCTCTGTTTTTCATTGTTTGGTATCTGACAAGAAAAATATACGCAACACAGGCTGCTGGTGTTGTTGTTACTATTACTATTATAATTATTATTGATTTTTCTTTTTGATCAATTAATACACAATTAACAAACATATAATAAAGTGTACCCCCGGTCGCCAGCTGCCTCGGATCTTGAGTTGCTGATTGGCATTGCGCTACGGCGAAGTAACATGGGACAAGAGAGGTACTATAAACATCATTGCCATGAATATCAGAATTGGTTATATGGCACTCACCACTATATGTTCTGCACTTTATCATATAGAGTTGATTCAAGTTGAAGTCTACAACGGCTCAACAAACAACATAGGAAGACTTTGGCTATAGGGGTGGTTGAGGTGACTTCCTCGAATGGCCAATTGGTCTGTGTGAGAAATTGAGGGCAAGTATGGCGCACAGCGTACTTTTGGGAAGTGTCCCGAAAGCGAGATATGATACACCATGGCTCATCTATCTTATCGACGTCATCCAAATAGAAAGACATATCGTTCTCTACTTTGAAATAAATTCTACTTTTTCCTAGCTGATATTCTAAAATCAGTCATTTCAATTTACATCGGGTCGTTTTCACCACTCCCCGTCGCTCATCCACTACTTCACAACCGTACCTAACCCATATTAGCCATAACTCCTTTCAATTTTTCACTTTTTCTTTTTCTTTTTTTTTTTTTCTCTTCTCTTAACTAATCGCTTGAGTTCTATTCGAAGGTGTTCAGCTGTATCCACAATTGGTGTAAAGTCTTTTTGCCATTTTATTACTTCTCATTTCCATAGTTTTATAGTTTCTATACAGTTTATTCATTCGCTTTTTCGTTGCCTCTTATATATATATGCAATGTATATATGTATACGCGTGACAAAGTCGTAGTAACAAAAATACAAAATCATCAAGATGATAAGTCAACTTAGCCGTAATGGCCTCAGCAACAACCGAAAGTCTCTCCCTCTTTTGCGTTTTCTAGTCCACGTCTTTCGTACCGAGTCACCTTCTTGTTCCACGATGCCCCAACTTGCCTTGCTTTTTGTTACCCATTGTTTTATAACGTCGTCTTATACGTATCGTGCGCGCTGGCTTTCTTTGTTTCGTTGGGCAAACCGAGCTGTTCGGTTCATCAGCATCCATTGCACCCGTTTGCCATCTTGTTTTTTCAGTTCGAAATACTATCTCTCGTTAATAGTCAATTCATGTTTTCCCGTTTCGTTCTCACGAGACTCCGGTGATCGGCTGATGTTCTCTGTATTTCTGCTTATAGGTCGTTGTATTGGTTATGACAGAACAATCGACGCAATGCTCAATATATTGGTCACTGAATCAACAAAGAAAGTAAATTACAACAACAATTGTCTTTCTTTGCTTTTGTCATTCGTCGACGCCTTGTTTGTGTCATTGATTATTTTCTTATATAT
>NW_019215228.1:0-20522 GCF_002532875.2 Varroa jacobsoni | reverse complement strand
AGAAAGCAAGGGCTGGTGAAACAGCGGTTAGTGGCTGTTTCCTGCGTGGAATGACTGCTCGTCAAGCAGGATTGCTTGGGCCGAGAATTCGGTATGGGCAAAAGAGGGGGCAGAGGGAACGGACGGGGCGAGGAGAAAAGGAGCGTCACTTTCGTTGATAGTGTGATAGCCCAGCAGGCTAATATGCAGGGGCCATTACACATGTACGGAAACGCAGGCATCACGCGATTTCATACGAACAAGCTTCTGACGTAGACGCGACTGGTGCTATTCCGTGTTGCCTACTGCAGTTTCATATAGAAGGGTAACTGACCCATACACCTTAACTTATACAACAAATTGCAGTAAAAGCGGTTAACATGGAACAGTGTTAATACAAATTGAGCATCCAGATCGGTCTTAACCTAATAAGTATATGACAAATAGATTTTTATATTTGTTTTGCTATGCTTGTTAATGATCACATACAAGTATATCAAACGAGTGACCCGTTGTTTTCAAAAAAAAGAAGACACAAACGACAATGAATATTTTCGCAAGTGAGACGAAAGCTAAAAAAAATCTGCTGCCATTAATAATAAAAAAATTATCAAAGATTATAAAACTACAATTATATCAAAATATGCTTTTCCTAATATGTCTGCTGTTGCAGTTAGGTTTTTCCTAAAAAAGATTAATTAAGTGTGAACTCCCTCTACCAACACTGAGCTTCACTATAATGCAAGATTCCAGTGAGCGTTTTCCAACTAGAAAGTGCGTCGTCTCCGCGATAGTGCGGTGCTGGAGGGTTACTTCATAAACTTACAGACGCGCTGGTTCAGGTTCGAATACGGACGTAGACGCATTTCATGTTAAAGTAAGTTAGTCATCTGAACCAAAGCCTAACAGCTTGAATGTCGGACGTAAGGTTATCTATAATTACAATACACACTAACTCACAGTTTCCGCTATCTCTGATACTTTCTTGGTGTTCGATCTACAATATTAACCTAAACTGGTACTGGACAGCGAAATACATCAGGATCCCCATTGGATTTCTATATATGCCAAATCGCCAACTTATCTCAGACTACAATTGTTAGGAAATTATTGCCAGACATATAGGGCATATATGCTTGAATAATCTTCTAGTTTTCTTTTTACTCCCGTCTGATATGTCTCGATACCTTCCACTTTTTATTTTACGCGAATGTATTGTAGTTTCACACGTATCAGTTTTACCTACTGAATATAGCAAAAGGCCATACTGTCGGCCTAGGCCTTCTATAGTAAGCAATTACGTGAATATGCTCTAGGATCAAATAGTGCATCGTCTGCGTAAAGTCGTGTCGTGAGGCTTTAAACAAAGAGAGCTATGCCCAGCAATCTGTCATATTCAAAGCAGTCTCTAAAAACATACGGTATCATACGTTTCACGTCATCAATCATAACTAAAAATTCTCTCAAAATTAATATTAAAATAATGAAAAACTAAAAGGTTTCTAATTCTAAATGATAACATTTAAAGACTTTTAGGAATCACTCTTCATAACAGCCAAACTTAGGCGACAATATGCTATCGCAAATAATGATCCTAATTGCTAGATTCTAGCATTTGGTGAACTAGGGTATAGAGCGTTTGTTGCTATCTCTATTAGGTTCTTTTTCCTAGTGACTGTCAAAAGATTAGAAACTGAAGATTAATCTCGAACAATAAGCTCAAGCCGGCGTACTTTAAAAGGCCCTCGTCTTTTTTAGACAGTACCCCGTCCCCTAATGGAGTGACCCATTAAGCGCATGCATATGTATTATATTCTGTACTGCTCACCAAGAGGAGGCCATTTTTTGTTTAATACCGTAGAGTCCTAACCCATTTAGGTAAAAAGAAAAACAGCAAGGATGAGTATTATGTATATACATGTGCGGGTGATATTGGCACGTATAATATCATAATTAGTTTGCAACTATGTAGTGACGCGGCTTTTGACTGCAGCTACAGTTGCCGGTTTACCGGTGCCTCGTGACCGGCGGTGCCGTCCGAGGCAATGTAGTGTGCACGTCGTCAGTAACTATTCCGGTGTCTTTTCTAAGAGTACGGAAGAACTACTACTGTATGCGCAGGAATGAACGTGTTTGCGGGTGGGGAACGGTGAGGAGAAGGAGACAGGCGAAGAAGGGAGGCGATTGGGAACGGTTAGGGCGAAAGTGTCGTCTGTTTTCGGTCACTTTTACCGAGTCGTTTTCCTCGAGAAGCAACGACGGCCGGCTGCTACCAGCTGACCAGCACAGGCCAAAGCGGACTCCAGACCCATGGGCGTGTTGGTTCCTGATAACCACGTTCTATGCCTTTCTTTTTCTTCGTTTTTAGCCAAATCCTTACTTTCTTCTTCTTCTTCTATTTATCTAGGCATTTTTAGACCTTCGACTGACCATTACCTCTTTCTTTTTGCCTTAGCCTCCTCCTCAGATCCTGAGACGTTTCTGGTACTCACGGACACAGTCAACCCTTTTAAGTCTTCTCTAAGCTTTCTTTTAATTCCGAGCGTACCAAAAGTCACAGCCTATATCCCTTTAAGGCGACCCCGAATTCCGCCCCAATGTTCTACCTTATCCTGTCCAAACCCAAAACGTCCGCAGGCTTTGGTTACTGCCAACCTTGGCTCTCCTGATTTTTTCACCTTCCTCGCGCTACACTTCCATCTTCCCAGCTCCCAAGTGAACAGAATAATTCAGGCAAGCGACAAAGTTCCCTTCTATCGCGTTCGTAAGAAATGTAGCCTCGCAATTTTCGCTGTGGTAAGGTACTGTACCGCACGTGCCAGCAGCATCAAACAGACACTTACTCGCCTGTCAATACATAACTTAGACATACCACCCCTCACAGCGAAGTCAAGTTGACCGGACCGGGCCTACGAAACATCGTCGTGTTCTAGGTGCTGTCAACTGCGCGCAAGTCGAGGCATACGGTAGAAGAAATTATAACAGGCCAAGGCAAAGCAAAAACAGGAATCGTTCTCTTCCTCTATCCTTTACCCATAGTTTTGAGTATGGTTTCAGCTGCAGCTCCATATCAAGTTCAACCAAAAGCCAAAACAGACCCTAGCCTCAAACAGCAAACCGGTAAATCTACAGGCCGCCGTCAGTTATTGTCAGCTGCTATTAGGAACAGTCACTGCTTTAAGCCAATGGCAGGTGCGTTCACGCAGATAGCAGAATCTCTGCGTAGATACGCCACCAGAACACAGACAGCAGAGCTTACCATTTTTCGTATTTTACGGCGTTCCACCAAGTATTATACGAGGTTCATACGCAGCGCGACGTTCACTCGAGCGGTTTGAACACCCGCTGGTGAAGCAGAGTCGGCTGTACGTGCTGGACAACGTTTGGGGGTTGGTTTGGGTGTTCTCCAAAGAGGCTTTTTGGAGGAAGAACGACGATGCCCCTTTCCGTAGCTTCTGGCCCCCATATAGTCCCCGTTAAGGTTAAACATCACCGGGCAAACTTATCCTATTACGCCAGTGTCGGCAGTGCCTTACACCCACAACGTTCGTGATATTACAACGTCCAGATGAGTTTGTCTACGGATGAGTGTATGTCTGCGACCAATAGTAGGTAGTGAACAACCAATCCTCATGACAAAGGTATCTATTTTTTTCCTAACTGATGGAAAAACCCGAGTAAAAAAGCAAATGATTCGGCGGGAACAGAGCTGGTTCAGTGGAAGTACGAATGCTAGTGGCTGATGATATCGTTGTTGATAATATAAGTAGACAGAATTTGTCTGTCAGTAGTTGACAGTGAATTTGACGTCGTTAGTGTGCCAAAACTCTTATGTAATGATGCACAAAATATATAATCTTGGGCTTATAAAGAGACTCAAATATAAGACATCTAGGCTCTCAGCATGTTTACGAAAGCAGACATTTTTCGCATCAGCCTCAATAATAAAGGGGCTAAATATGAGTTATTAAAGATAGCTCGATAGAGATCGCTACGCATTTCTGGAAGCAAATTAGTAATGCGTTACAGTCGAATATAAGCCAGAAATCAGACAACAGTTAACTAAAATACTCTGCATTTTGTCAGATACGATCTCTGAGCAGACAAACAATTAAAGAACATCACTTTTAGAAGTGTCCCAATGAGGCATGACGACAATAGCTATTTGAGTCCAGCATCTGTTGTTGTGTTCAAGCCAACAATTCTAAGATGAAAAACAACATTCACATAAAATAGTTTAAGGCTGCTGGTGTTGTTGGCTTAAGTTGGGCATATAGTTATAATCATCGGCTGGTCGTCGCAATTAATGACAAGCTCAAGAAATGGTATTGTTCCGCTCCACCGAGCACTGAACTGGGTTGAGCTACTGCCGTGCCTCCGGTTGCCTTACTCTGATTCTTAGATGATGGAAACATTAAGCTTTCATTGCCTACCTACGAGCACATGTACACAAACCAGCGGCGGCGGTAAGAAGAACGTCATTCAGCACTGCCTGGGCAAAGGTCCATGATCATAGCTTCGTCTTTATTTGGCTTACTCGCCCTCGAGCGTCCACTTTACTGACTCTTGCGGCTGGTTCCTTGACACAGTGAATGGATGAAGTGCACTAACTTGATGTTGGATGAGAGGCGCCTGATGTGTATTATGCAAAGTGCATGAAGGCGCCCTGCACCTATTGCCCGGCGGCTTACTGTACCAGCAACTATTCCATAGCCTCCATAAGCCTAAAGGCCTGCTAGGTTCCTAAGTTTTCGAGGTTGCCGCTACACCCGCGATGGCTTTCACATCCAACAAGCATAACCCACCATGTGCCCACCGATGTATGTCGCAATGCTTGCGTGCACACCTCCGAGTAATTTAAAGCCGCTGTTAGACAAAAAGTAGTGCAACATAAAAGAACTAGTGTAAAATAAAAGTGTAATGCCATTAGTTTAGGCTAAACGATGATCTTCCAATCGGGTGGTCTAGAAAGCCCGGTCTGTCTCAGACACGTAAATTGCAAACTTTAAACTGTGAGGAAAAGACGAGCTGTTCGCTAGTTAATCATAGCTACTAATAACTGCTTGTAGGGCAAAGAATTGGGTCTTAGCTTAGATTATGGCTATCGCTGGGTGCCAACCAAACCGTGTGGCGAAGGTTTTTTTTGCGACTCAAGACAAAGATACGGCCATTGCAGAACGGAAGATAAAGGAGCGCGGTAGGGACATGCACAGAGCAAGAAAACAGATCAGGCTAGAGATGTGATATACATTTTTGTGAGGGTTTATGCTGTGTAGCAAGTATTGTGGGGTTCGCACGGCTTGCAACACACTAGAGGTCCATTGCTCGCTTCGGAAACGTTCGCTCGCGAAAAAAGGAGCGGGAAGCGTCAAATGTAAGGGGTCTGGAGAGCGACCAACAGGACAGCGAGTCCGGTTGGAGTGCAGAACAAGGAAGCCGATGGAAACAGGGGCAAAACGGGAAGCACTGGTTAATGTATTCCAGAACAGCCGGCAGCATCATTCTCTGGTGCAATGGTTCGGAATGGGCCCGCCTTCCCCTTAGCATAGGTTCTATACCCCAGATCTCCCATCGACTGCTCCGGCCAGGACTGTGGCGTATGAAAGAGCCAAGCTCCACCAAGTCTCGCTCAGTCTGCCTTTAAATATTTAGCCCAGCAGGCAATGGCCAAAGTAAACTGGCTAGAGAAGAGCCAGGGAACCAATGGGGAGTAGCTGTTGCTGTGCCCCAAACAGCTTGCCTATGTGCCATGATCTCTGCCGATAAACGAATGGTCTGAGGGTGGACCAGTCGCAGGCAGAATCTAGCCAAACTAGTACTACTATTTCCACAGACATTGCGTTGGCCCAGTTCTGTAGCTCGCCCGCCCATGAGCAATCAGGCGAATGCGGGACCAAACTATGAGAGTTGCACTCGTCGGCTGTTAAAATCAACGGTTATGTATAGAACTTGGGGGCATCTGCAAGGAGAAACGGGAGAATAGGGGAAAGAGGAAAAGGACACCGAATGAACCGAATCCGGAGATAAAGAAGAGGCAGCGTTCTAATTGCTCGAATGTAAGTCGAAATTAAAGTCTTTAAAGAGACCACGAACAAGTCACACTGGCAGTCACTTGCACTGGCGCGGGTACTACCGCAAACGATTGCCTGGCTTTTTGACTGCTGTTCATCTGATTAAGCTTCCGTCTTACTATATCGAATGTCGGGAAAGATAAAAAGATAATGCCTATCTTTCTTCGTTTCTACACTAGCAAGTGTATGCATACTTGGCGGGGCCAGTACTCGATTGTGTAGCCACAGATTTCACGCTTGCCCACTTTTTCCTCGTTATAGGCAAGCTGTACAGGTATCTCGGTGCTGGATGGTTTTGTGGCTGAGAGGAAGGCCATCCATTAGTCGTATCTGAACGACTTACTCCTTGAATATTACGATGGTGAGATACATACGAGGATGCAGCACAAATGTTACTCGTGTTTCATGCCGCTGGACTATCGCATGATGCCCGGATCATTTTGTCTCTCCTTCGATGTGTAGGATAAAGGTGAAAGCGTATGTTGAATAGTTTTGCTCACCGTTGAACGGGGTGCGTGTTACGTAATATCGTAAGTATTTTTGCTGTCTAGACTTCTGTTTCTTAGGCGAAACAGCTTTTTACAGTTTTTTTTTTCCTACTAAGTTAATATTTTTCAAGCTTTTAATGCAGTACCTCAGTGTTTGACTTAATAATGCAAAAAAATAAGAACAGTATGGCTATTTGATTTAGAAAAATTAAAGAAATGAAAATATGTCTTGTAGTTTTTACGAATAAAATATGGGGCGAGATTTCACAAAACAAGATGAATGCTGGAAACAGGATGTAATTCTACTTCGTCAAATGTCTCGTTCTAAGTTTTATACACAAGTTTAAATAAATGTAAATCTTGGAACTTATTTAGAGCAAGGACTTTTACGAATAACGCTTTTTTACACAAAAATCGTATGAACAATACCATTTACTTAAGATAATTAACGAAATCGTTTCAAGGTACAATTTCATGTTGTAGTTAATACAACTACGTGTGTTCTGCAGGGGCAAATAAGTTCCAATCGAAAACAGCTTTCGTTGTCTGCAAAGTATCTTCTATTTTTTTTTTTTTGTATTCTTAAACATAGTTACTTCTAAAAGCTATAAAACTTTTTTTGGTCTAAAATGTGATTCAGAACCACACTCTGCGCTGCAGCGTTTAGAGGAATGGAATTATGCGATTAAAATAATACTAGCTATAGGAGTTCAAGCAGATCGAGAAATTACGTCAAGTAAACCTTGTTGTGTACATAACTGTTTAACTAATATGCGACCTTCAGATGTCTTCAATAAGCAACCGTTACCATGGCTAATCTTGCCTCAAAAGGGTTATAATAGAATTTTAGCAATGGATATCGAAGTATCCACTAATCTTATCAATTTAAAGCTCCGTTTTTGCGTGACGCATATTTGTTCAGCTAATGATAATGTTTTGGTGATACTGTATGAGAAGCTTCCATCAACACCTATTCTGACTGTTTCCAAAATTCATAAAAAAAGAACTAGAAAACTAACTATGAACTAAGAAGAAAAAACAAAAACAACACGGAGCGCGACGTATCGTTTTTATGTTGGTAGTTCTAGCAAGCACGCTTCAACGGAACCTTTGTGCTTTTCTTCGGATACTGAAATGCATAGATACATCCATTTAGGCGTGCACAGCAACGAATGGTTCCAATTGCAAATTGAAGAACAATGAATTGTTTGATTTTCGACTGCAATCGAGCAGTGGCAGAATCCAGCCGCCGAGACCAAATGGGCTTCTGCTTGCTTTATTGTAGCAAGCATATGATCAGCTAGCATCTCGTCTATTTCCAACCATTTATAGAGCTGCCGCAAGCGTCAATTGACTTTAGGTCTCTGAATGCTCCCTTTTCTCCTCTCGATGATTAGGCTTTGAACTACCCTTCATAGCTATCGATGCACGATAACAACGAGGATTAAGGCCGAGAAGAGCAAAGCCAAACAGTGACTGACTTGAAAGCTCAACTCGAACTACTAAACTAGCGTGAGTCGGCAATCGAGATGTATCTTTTGCGTTTTCTCTCTCTTCTCCTTGATTTGAACGAAGTGCATCGAATAGCCTGCCGATCTGAATCGCACCCAACCAGTCTTTCTACCCCCCGTCGCTGGTCCCTAGCATCGAATCCTAAGCTCGCCTCAAGTCGTCCCTTCGAGACCGATAGCCTTTTTGGGCGCTCGCTAAATGTAGCAGGATATTTTATTAGAGGCTGTGTGAAACAAGGACGGTGAGAACGTTTCAACAAGTCATCTCGGTCAATCGGCAGAGTAGCCATTACTGTAGTTGCTTGCGCTGAACTCGTACTAGCTGAATTGCTAGCGAGTGAAGCCAGTAGTAGTTCTTCAGCCGAACTTGAAGCCTGTTTTGTCAACGTTCCGAAGCTTCAAACCCGAATTCCACCACCAGATGGCGTCGTCAATTTGGTCAACCTCGATTGAGGTGCAATTTCTCCACTGATCCGAGGAAAAACTGAGCGGTAAAACTCTAGAGCAACTAAGTCGGCGGGAAAACGTCGCAGCAAAATATGTACTACCGTTGAATCGGTCTACGTCCCGTACGTCTTGTTGGATATCCTGAGAAAGGGTAGTCATGCGAGCAGTTATTGGTCGTCTGGTCCAACAGCACTGCATTGGCGTAATTTGAGTAAACATTTGTCTCAATTGCAGTCTTTCTCCCGTTCGTCGAATCGTACCACACAGCGACAACACATTAAAAAACTTTTCGCAATAATTCCGATCGCAGAAGGAAACT
Organism: Varroa jacobsoni; assembly: GCF_002532875.2. NCBI lineage: Eukaryota > Metazoa > Arthropoda > Arachnida > Mesostigmata > Varroidae > Varroa > Varroa jacobsoni. The sequence goes on along the minus strand of NW_019215228.1, from coordinate 11,707 downwards.
GAAAGACAGGGAGTAAGAGGGACACTGTCGATGGCTGGCGAAGGCGGTAAAAGCAAGCAAAGTGCTAACAAACGATACATTTCTTTTTATTGAAGCAGAAGCTTTGCGACAAAACCAGATAGAGCAGACTGGTCAACGTAGTTCCAACCACAAACGCTAGGTGTAGTGCGGCTATGATTACAACGATGTTTAATAAACGACAATGCTGAAATCGTTCAAATAACGTCTCCTCTGGATGATCGTCACCCAGTAAGTTAACGAGAGACGCAAGAGGGTAAGCTTGTGTACTTGAATAGCGGCTAAAACGTTTCGAAGCTCTTTCTGATCTTCCTTCTTAGTTTTTCATTACTCAGTGGATGAGTCTGTCAAGAAACTTCAGTAAGTGGCTAGGGTCAAGCGGAAGAACAATAGGCTTAAAGTTTCAAGCCACATTGCCATATAGATGGTTATGGCTATCCCTCGGCACAAGGAGCTACTGGGCACCGGAGCCACCGGCAAGAGAGTCTGTGCAGAAATGCGTATCCTTAATGTTGCCAACAATATGGTGGCACCTAACCTCGGACAGCAACGAGTACGCGCGATTCTAACCAAACCACTCAATGAGAGAACTGACAGAGCTCCGCCGCGACCACTACTGCTCTTCTTAATAGTGTTACTGTCCTATTAGTGGTTTAAACAGCTCAAGAGCGATGAAACTACAAGGATTTGACGCTTCAAGCTTTCAAAGCGCGTTCGCCTCTCGTTCTTTTAACCACATCGTTCGATCGATCAATCAGCTTGTAAAACTCGAGGCCCCATAATATTCTATTGGTTGCTATGTATAACAGCTGTTTGAAGCCAGTCGGACATCTATGACACTTTTTGTACTGTAGCTCAGTTGTAACAACAGAATCGTTGAAGTCTACCGCCAAACGCGAACCGCTCATGGGGCTGACCCGAAAAAGTATTGAAAAATCGATAGCCTTCTCTGGATCATTACGACCTACCGCTTAATGAAGGATTGCACAGCCAAGCTGCTAGTTATGGCCCGCAGTATTCATAGTTCAGGAAACATATACTAGAAAAAAATTATAACTTTGATTTCTTTCGTTTCTAACCATTTGGCCCAGTACAGATATCACCTTCGCGGCCACTTCATTGCAGTAATCGTAGCTACAGTAAGTTATGGTTCCAACTATAACGGCTAGGCTTCTCGGCACAACTTCATGTAAGCGTCCTCGAACAAGTTAGATATGGGCCAAATGGTAATATAAACGTAAAGCTAAACATAACAATGACTTAGAACTTTTCCCTTGGCGACGCGTTCAGTTTAGACTGGTTCATAACTTTGGCCACTTGTAGTCACGTTATGCGTTTACAATACGGCAAGCAATTAGCGGGTACATTTACCGTTCTCGATAGTAACAGGTAATTAAAGGACCGGAGAATAGTTTCCCCAGCAGATTTTAGACTTATCTTATTTTAATTGACTGAATAATGCATCTGATTTTATGTATAGGTTTATTTTCACCTAGTTTATATTAGCAAACCAGGTAATGTTTCTCATTTTCTTCGTGTCATCTATATTTCAGAGTGAAATACGGTAAGGAACTACATCAATAGGTGCAATAGTATATTCTCTGTTACGTGGGTAAAACGTATTAGAAATTATTTTATTGAATAAAACGTTAATTACAGGAGCTCTCCCCCTTAGTCGTTCGGTAGTGGTCCTTTAGCTTTTTTGTTACAAGGACAAAGCATTTAAGTAATTGAGATTACTCTTACTTCGATTATCTCATACTGTGATGTAAAGAATGCAACAGTATATTAGATCGTCATGACAATGTTACCGAAACCCCAGAATGGCTTAATCCTGTAGTACTTGGCCGCAATAGAGTTGGATGTAAAACTAGGGGGTAGTTACTATCGCAGTAAAACACATGGGACAAATGAGATGTACAACAATTTGACCCACATTGCTACAGAATTTAGTCCGACATTTTCACGTGCTTGGCAAAGGTGTATCAAAAAAAAAAAAACGACATTCTCGTAGAAGGCAGGCGGCCATTAGAAGCAAGAAAATTTAAAAAAAAAAAATCGAAGTCACACGTCTTAATAGACAGGGGACACTTTTTAAATAATTTATTACCATAAAGATAACAGATCAAATTCCTGTGTCACGATAATTTTCCTTTTCAACACAAAACATTTGAAAAATGGCATCGCAATTCCAACGATCTACTTATACATTCCCTCCTGTTGCTATGCTTCTGTCAAAGTTCTAGTCTGGTACCTTCTCTTCATCATGAAGTTAAAGCTACCATTTTCGTTCGCTACTAGCTTCCTACCAGAAGACAGGCAAAGGTGCCCTTCCGTGAAAGTCGCCTTGCTTAATGGCTTAATGCACCCGCACCTGCCTTCAGGCCATTCACTACCGTAGTTTGAGTACGGCCGTACCGTGGCGCCGGCCGAACTTGTGATATTGTATGTCAGTCAGCCCGATCCATGAACCCTCCAAGTACATTCCCCCGTGACAGATCGTTTTCCGCTATTAGTTAGCCCCTCTCTGCCGTCGCTGTGCAGCAGATTTTCTGCGTTTGCTTTTGTAGTCCTTACTGCTGCGCGTAGTACAGAGTTCTCAGCTGTTATCATGGACGCTTTACGACAACAAGCTTGTGGTGTCCCCGTCCAACGTTAGCGTCAACACAATATATTCCTGTGCACCCATACAATATGCGCTTCAGCCCGGCTTAGTAGACCCGCCCACCTACCTGTAGTAATCATAGTCGTCAATGTAAAATTATGTAGACACCAGCTTGCCAGGTAGAGGCCGTACAATAAACGCCAGTCGTAGGCGTTAACGGACAAAGAAACGTAATTGGCATCTTGGGTTCTCCATAGACCAGCATTCTGCATCCACCAGCATACGCCCGCATGCGCTTCACGGTGGCCGCAGTAACCAACCCGTCAACACTTCTATTCACAAAGGTCGCTTACGACCGTCCTTTAGGATTGTCGACATCTGCTGGCCTAACGCTTGTACGGAATCCTTGCGTGTCGCTGTTATCCCAATTTGCTGCTACCCATATCCTGCATTGTCTTTGTTTCAGCTATTCTGGAACTAACCAAGTCCAACAGAGTCGAAATCGCTTTCTCATCCCGCCTGATGGCTGACGTTTCGATTGATAGCGTTCGTGTTTTCACTGCGACAAGTGACCGGCTCCTCGTGGCAGCAAAACGACTTATTGATTTTGCCACTACTTTCAATTGGACGTTACACCACTGCGCGTTTCAGATTCTGTTTGAGAACGTCGGCGGCAGCATTAGCTGCAGCGGGTACGTTGGCCTGATGAGAGGCAAAGTGACAGCGGTGTGAATCTAAAATCAATGCCATAAGCTATTTAGGGGAGATTTTCTAGACGCGGTAGCGAGGCTGATCACTGTCGACGTTTGGGGTTAAGCAAGCGACCGCTCAGGCAAACTTACTCAGGTAGAGAGATGCTGCAGCCAGAGCGTAGATGATGGTAGTTGCAACTTCCGTTCGAGAAGCAGGGTGGTGGCTAAGTAGAAGAAATAGGCCAGGTAACACGAACGAAAGAAAGTGGGCAGATCAGGAAGGAGAGGAAAAAGATAATGCACAAGGCTGATCCCGACACAAGTTTATACAGGGAGCTGCAGTAGGGCAATTGGCCGTCAAAGAGACGTCAGAGCAATACGAGGCTGAAAAGGTCGCAAAGTAAATAGGCGAATGGCGCTGACCAACCCCCATGTCAATTTGCGTTCTGTTGGTTGATGTAAATGCCGGCATCGGTCTAGGGCTTTGGTGAACAGTAGTGACTCCATAGAGAACACGAAGGGTGAATCAAGACGAAGAAAGACACAAGTGTTAACTGCAGTTAAACATGAACGGCAAAAAGATAGATCGTATCCCTACCGCAGTTATTACCATGGCTACTAATAATATCATTGATGTTAATACTATATTATATATATATAAGTTGGTAGCGTGGAGTTGCATAAAAGTGTTATCGCTAAGGAAGTATGATATCTCGCAATACTTCTTGCATTCAATATTTTGTGAGGAGGGTTTATTTTCAGCCGATGGGCGACAGGTTGGTCGGTAAAAGCAAAAACGCCTCTTTAGTCAGTGGGTTAATGTAACTTAACAATGCTCTAAGTGAAATTAAGACTGCAATTTGTGCGTAGTAGCCATAGTTATTGCCTGACACAAGAAGAGAATAGATGCCACAAGTTCGTTAGTAAACAAAGCAACGTCTACTTTAAAAACAAAAGACATTTTAAATTCATAACTAAACACTATCATTATTAAGAAAATCGAAATGCTTTACAAAAAAAAAACACGAAAGGTGGAATGCAAGGTCAGCCAACGGTTTCTTTTTTATAAATGAAAGATCATAACTAGTAACGTTTTGGCTAATACTATGTGCCAAATTGAGTGACCAATTGTCAATCTTGCTTCGTGTTGCCTTTGTTATGGCAGCGACCTAACACCTGGATTTTTGGTACTTGACCGACCCTCAGCTCGGTAAGCCTCATAGCTTCCGCTTCTGGAGCCTCTTTGGCCATTACTATGCAAGTCGTGAATATCGTGCGCTCCACGCAATTTTCATCGGGGCCCCTGTGGGCATTTGTTGTCGCTAGAATGTTATGAAGTTACAGCATCTGTCTATTATCCACTTTGCGCGCTAAGTAAACAATCGTGAGCAACTTATATTTCTATCTGACTAAGCCTTGTTACCAACTGGCACGTTTTTGAATAACAAAATCACAGTTTCTTTGGCTTGTGTGCCTGTACGGAGAGCTGTCCCATTACAGAATAAACCAAATAGAATTTTGCATATTTTCTGATTTTCAATGAGTCCTAATAGCTATAAACTCAAGGAAATACAAACAGTATCTGAATACAAGCATATACGTATAACTGGATTTATCCGACTTCAACCATCGAATGGAGCGTGTCTCACGCTAAACGCAATCAAATCTACAAGAATACAGTTGCCATGTATATGATATACTTTGGTATCCGACGGCTGATGCTGACTCCGAAAGCATCGTTAGTGCAGAAGCGGAGTAAAAGTTTGTTGACAATTTGAAATTTCTCATTTTATAGCTCATTTTATATATACACATATATCTTATAGATTTACATAAAAAATATCTGTCATATGTTTTCTAAACTGTACAGAAATTGTGTCTTAACGTGCATAGCTTTCGTAGTATTTGATTCAAGCATTTTCGTTAACGCCTAAAAGAAACAAGGGTATTGTTTTTTTCAAATATTTTCTTCATTATAGAACGCTTACATTCTATCTTTGTGCGAACAAATCCTCGGAATCGCCTCTTGTTGAGGTAAAGCCTCGAAAAATTTGTCGCCGTTAGAAATCTTATCGGCTGATTTTTGCTGGAATAGCAAAATTTCTCCAACAAACCTGTGAAGCGGCATCGCAAACCTACGAGCACCGGTTGGCGTCGACAAATCTTCACTTCCCCTTGTTCCCGTTTTCGATTAATTTTTGCCAACAGGACTTCCTGCTGATAGTTCCGCTGAGACTTTAGCGGCGTTCCTTTTTCGTCAGTAATTATCTTGGCAGTACAGTAAGATAGATGCGCATTAGTCAGCCAGCCGGCCAGACCACGCTGCCCGTTGACAATTGAAAGATATATTACCGCAATACGTGTTCGAGGCTCTATGTCTGCTTGCACTAAAACGTACGTCAGCTATCGTGTTGATCAATTTACAGCAAGGATTTAACCTTTGCCAAATTAGTCCGTTCAATTCAGCGTCCCCATTTAATACTTCAAAGCTTCTCGAGGAACCGTTGCGTTGTTGGAGGACAAATCTGCTAGAAACTTTACAGCCGCTCTTCGGTTATTCTACACGCCGTCGAATCAATCAAATAGGACAATTTGTATAGAGCATACGTAAGCTGCTCCCGGGAAAAATGTGCCTAAGAATAATTTATAACTGACACTTTTCCCGAAAACAATGAAAAATCACACGACGAAGGCACTACGAATAATGTTGAAGAACACTTGTGCTTATACGGATACCTGCATATACAGCCTCGGTGACGACGCGAGCAGGTTATATCAGTTCTGCTATAAAGGCCTCAGAGAAGGAAATCGGTAAGCGTGCCTTTGTGATGACGGCCTAACAGCCAAAAGATGTCCATTTGTATAGTGTGCTTGCAATATATTGAGAATAAATTGTCAATACGATCGGTAAGCCAGATAATCACGCTTGTTACGATAAGTACTGGCGTAGTGCTAAACTATCGTTGAAAAATTTCGACAGTTAATGATATAGATTTTGGCGGTAAACGCAGGTGCCCAACTTTGTTCCGTTTTTTTAAAGACCCAAAAAAATTAAAAAAACAATTCGTATACAAAATTAGCAGTACTAAATCATACAATACCTTCACCCCACATTTAGATAAATGGGATAGTATAAAGCAAGCGCTAATAGCCCTCAAAGCCAATGAATGCGTAACGCAAAAATTTGGCCTTGGCGGTGTCGACACACAATATGGCTACATAATAAGCACGCGCTTTTGAGAGAAGCATGTTGTTTGGGATTTTCACCGTGTAACCGTTCGGCAGACGTTCTGGGCTCGAAAAAATTGCAATGGCGGTTCATAACCCCATCTTTGCTGTAACTTTCCATTCAGCTAAGTGAAAGCAATAAAAAAAAGCTCTATGCCCTATGTTGTAACTGTCATATGACGAATAGTTGGATTTTCGGACGCCTAAACATGTTTTTTATGCTTCGCATTCGATAGCGATAGTTCGATATTACTCCGGGAAAGCGTGTACCAAAAAAAAGGATCCTCTTTTTTTTTCTGAAACTCGCTTTTAATGAACAATTTTGGTGGCACTTTCTCTTAGGAAAAGTTAGGTATACTTCTTATTTTCTAAAATTTTTTAAATGCATATATAATTCACAACCCTTATAAGTAGAGAATGGTTTGTCCAATGTCATTATGAAAACATCATAGGTGACAGACTTTTTCCAGTTTGAGGAGCGTTTTTTTCAGGTCCATTTTCAGATCTCACCGCAAATGTCCCATTATAGCAGTGTTCGCATTTTCTCTTAACCCTTCCTACGCATCGTAACCTTGTACAACATATAGGATCTTTGCCGAACTCACTATGTTTTTTCTATATGTAATCTAAAATAGATTTGTGTTCCGACGACAAAACAGAAGGTCATTCCTAACAGGGTAGAAGCCCTGAGGACTGAAAATTCGCGCGGTTAGTTCCATAAACAGTCATTGTATAGCTTAAAACGGGCTCCCTTACGGTGTTACCAAAAGTGCAGAGAAAAAAAGGAAATATCTTTCCTGTTCTCTCTGTCAACGACACTCCGTCTGACGCTTGTCCTGTTTTGTGTCTTAGTGCTTTACAAGTTCGTAGCTGAAAGGGGGAGCCTCAATGGTCGGTACAGGCATTCGCCAGATTTTACCCCGCATATAACGACATATATAGTATGGTGCAAGCACTCTCACAAATAGATTGAACAAAGATAACGGCCCGTCCTTTGTGGAACTGGTTCGGATTCAAACAAAACAACAAGCAGGGACTGCCCTGATTTCCTATGGTGTCTACATTGGTCAGTGTTACGATTAGCTGCGAAAAAAAGGCAACTTTTAGTCTTTAGCACTAATATGACGCCAACGACGAGCCTCTGTTTTGTGGTATTTGATGCGGGTCACGGGACACTGCAAAGAATATCATGAATCCTATCGCAGAGATGCCATGTGCATCAGAACTTCGATTCTGAGCATCCCAAAGCAAACTCGTACCGTGAGATCCTCCTCCGGGCATGCCTCACTCGTGATGGTTGTCTTATAGGAATCTAACGTAAGTCGAACACTGTGAGTGGAGTCCCGGAGGAAGGAAGGAAACGAATGATCGTGAGACATTAGTAGTCAGTGGAAGAGAAGGAACAGATTGGGGCACAATTCAAATCGCGCGAGAGAACTACGAGAAAGAAACAAAGTGGCAAGAGATTACCCCTGGCGCCACAGTACTAATTGCGGCTAGATGCCTGTTCTTTTTGCAAATGCTTGGATAAACAATGTCAGGTCCAGCGCCTGCCGAACTGTTATTTGGAGCGGTGTGAGACAGAGCAAGCCAAGGGGAAAAAAGGCGTCGGAGAAAAGTGATAAGCCAGGACGAAACCTTTTAACTGTCTGCAAATCGATGATACCCTGACCCATTGTTGTCATTACCAACTCATCGTTGACTTTATGTCAAAATTTGGGCCGGCGACCCCACCGGCGGATACCAATGTTAGGTGAGCTGCCCCAGGCTGTGTTGAGTTTGAAAGGGTAATCAAGAGACGCTGAGATTAAACCTAAGTGAAAGTCCTGCAAGAGGGAAAGCGAATAGAGATACTGCTGCTGGCCATGTATGGAGACGGCATTGCGGATGCACCGAGGCGGGCATGCAGGGCGACGAAACGTTGAAATGAAGAGAAGACATTGATAGCTTGGTTTATGGATGGTGACGTAAGACTTTCTCGTCCACAGCGTCAAAGTAAACGATGTTGGTGCAACTTAGCATGGGACCCAGACTCTTTGGATTATTGCGAGAGAACGTAAGAGAGAGGAACAAGGAGAAAAACAAAAAGAGAGGTCGCTTGGCACTGACACCGCGAAGAGGCGAGAACAGGTGATTTAACAGAATAACTAGACCATTTGGATTTGAGTATGGTTGTGGGTGATGTCAATTTCCGCCTTTGATCGCCACCATTATCGCCACCATCACCAATACAGCAACTCATGCCTTCATGCTTTTTGGCTTGGGATATATAAAACCAAAGGCGGCATCCTATTCTCCTCGTCTTTTCAAGCAACCACCCCTAAAGTTTTCTACCGGAACGCCATTCGACCACACTATATACAACGGGCTAGGTTCTGGTAGATACCCTCTTACCTGCATGGGATAGTATACTGGGCCTGAGCATAAGCCCATCGGTTAGGTAACGGGCGCTGAACCCTCGGACAACGATCGACCTGGGGGCACGACGCTAACGTGCTTGAACCAAGAACAGCGGAAGCACAGGCAAAGGGTGCAGTTCCAACAACAGTACACTACGGCAAAAAAAGTGTGCCGCAGTTCCATGAGCCTCTTGGTCCACTGAGCAGAACATGGAACTGCTGGCAAGAACCCGCCCAGGGAAGTCGCCGCTGCTGGCCTAACAGCAGCAACAGCAAAAACAATTCTTGGTATAGCAGTGCAGCGACCGGTGAACTGTAGGATGCTTCAATGCAGGTAGTTTGCCGTCAGGTAGCAGCCTTCAGCTCAGCCTCGTTGACAGGGGTGCCGTGATGAATTCAGTATGGTTTCGAGCTAGTTGTTGGAGTTCGCTTGCTTTGGTCGAAGAGTCGCTCCGCTAGCACTGCCTAGCCCTGTACTCACATCAGGGCTCTTAGTCCCACCAAGTGATCTCCACTTACTTTTCCTTACGGCTAGACCGGGAGTATGAATGTGCCGGGTCATGTAGTGGAGGTTTCTCGGTAATGCAAGTTGAGATGCTGACTGAGTAGTAGTTAGGGCTAATGTTATCCTGATCAGAGAGGTGGATCTCTTCAGGATGCGTCACCTCTCACTCGAAATTGTATTGCATTGTACAACAACGCGCAACCAGTTGCGCGCAGGGCGATAGCTAGGCGTGTCTCTGGCGCGCGACCGTCACCTGTAAGGCAGCCCGAGTCATGCCGGACCTTGCATTGAGCAAGGTATAAGATGAAACCGAGAACAGAGAGTAAAAGGGGGCAACGTGTAGTAGGAGCTCCGAAGCATTGTAAAATTGTGGTCAACGGGTAAGTGACTTAAGCAAGACTGCCCCCTAAGCAAGCGACGCAAAGAGAACTCCATCGCGAGTTTTATCCGAGTTCGTTCCTTCGAAGCTTTGGTGGCTACTTGCCAACTCTAACTGGGTCAAACGGGACCATCACTCAGCGAATCTGCCAAGACCTTTACAAAATTAGAAGTTATATAGTTTACATTAAGGCTTAGATGGATGTGGTGAAAAGTACCGCTTGCTATCTTGATCAGGTAGCACTAAACATCTAAGCTCTGAAGTATAACGGGGATCGGAAACTTCTTTTGCTGCATTCATCAGATAACTACAGAACGACTGCAAGACAAGCGAACAAATTGAATGTATAGAGTTCTTTCCCTAGGTTCATGAATTCATGCACTATTAAACTCTGCCTTCACTTATCGAACAAAATAATATGCGAAGTGGAAGATTATCCCATAGTGCCCCCGTGCTCACGTATACAGCTATCGGCAATATAATATTCTAATTATATAACTTCTCGATCCACTTGAAAGCAAATTATCGATAATGGCGCAGTGTACTGTTATCGAAACAGAAACTATGGTGGCGTTTTCTGAATAATCAGACTATAATATAGACACAGGCGTAAAATTGACGAAAACTGAACTAAGGATGATAAATGGTAAGAACATATTAGTTATAATGCCGACAAATTGTCGTTAAAGTACGCTTATCATACATTTAGCATCCGCGGAACACGTAGGATACCGATTATTGCGCTAGGTATAATGAAGCCGCAGTACTAACTGTAATTCGTTAAAATTACTCGATGTACTCTTAGCGTGTCGTATGGAAATTATTGGAATTACGAGTTAGAACGGCAAGTTGGGCTAAAGTCATTTGTGATGGCTGGTATGAGATAGATCGATCGACCAATCGGCCACGCCATCAGATGTACAAAGACGAATGCTTTGTTTACAGAGACAAAATACAATTCGAGGTTCGTTCTAGACAGTAACCGCACAGTGAGCACATCAACTTGTCTTTGGCCGCGACTATTCTATAGAGAATTATTTCGGGAGGGAGGCTTGAAGGGATGCGTATGAACGAAGTAGCGATTCTAAGCCAGATCGACAATTAGTCTCCAAAGAACAACGAAGTATTAGATTGGACACAGAAAGAGAGAACCAAGGACCTCATTTCAAAAATGTTTCCTCGAAGCTCCTTCAGAGAGACCAAAAAACTCGGACATTTTCTGTAAATAAGGCTGTAGTCGCGACCATGTAAGTATGGTTACAGTATGCAAACATCGACGGTTAACTTGCGCCTCGGAAAACCATGGCGGATTTTGACTCTGCAAAATTCATTGAATGTTTATGTCGGATAAATAATGTAATGATATTTTTAGTACTATCAACTTTAGCTGAAGCGCGAACTTTTTACAGTTATTCTTATCAATGCGATTTGTTGTGAGCACAATAAGAGAGGAGCCATGCAACACGACCAGATACTGATAATAACAATTTAACCAATAAACTTGTCAAATACACACATGGTACCAGATGTTTTTCTATACAACAAATCCTATTGCTACACCAGATCGAACAGATAGTCGCCGCCACCTCATTGCAGCAGGTTGTAAAGGTCGATATAAATCGACACTCTGTGACATAACCGCATTACAATGGTCCTGTAGGACATTGTCTCAGTTCCCTTGAGGCATTAATATGCTCATAAAGGGTTTACAAGTGGTTCCAACAATTTGTATTAAATGTTATGTGGGTAATCTCTTATTTGCAGCCCCTAGGCATTTACTATCTAATTAGTCGTTAGATAAGCTACGTATTATTGTGTATTATAACTTATCCTTTTACAGGCACAACTTATGTACAAAAGAAACGGTGTTTTTAATTTAAG
>NW_019215227.1:0-20525 GCF_002532875.2 Varroa jacobsoni | reverse complement strand
CTGTCAGTCAAACAAACGCTCCTATTGCCTATCTATTAGGTTCGAATTTATAGTCAAGGTTTGTCGACCCTAAACTATCTAGTTAGTCTTTTGTTAAAGTTGTTGGCCAGCAGTGAAAAGGAATATGAGCCTGACAAGCGTGTATAAAATAAATAATGAAAATTAAGTACATAAGCAAATGTATACTGACGTTTTGTGAGACGGAGGTAAGACACAACATCTTGTGCATGGTATGATTACATGGTCAGTGCTCTTTGAAGGCGTCGCACACACGATAAACCCTGTCACAGCCCTATTTTCTGCAAATTTTAAAAAATTACTTTCTCCGAAGTCCTTCACTCAGAGTCTATCGTTGTGGGACTTTTGTGAACTTCCCAGTAGCGCTTTTCTCTTCCTCTTGAGTTGGTCCGTATAGGAGAGATCGTCAGGATATTGTACACGTCCTAGCTAATCACAAGACTTCTCTGAATTAGGTTAGAAACGACTCAAATCTAAAGATGAAATTTGGCTGAGATACGGCGATGGCTATAAAAGTATATGAGTTTTTAAAGAAGAAAACTAAAAAACAGCAAAAAAGAAAGATTTTGAAATCTTTGCATTGTCCTAACGAATTTTAAATAGATAAAATTTCAACATAATTGACCTACGTGTAGAACAGGGAGCAAAACATTCACTGACAGTCCCGATCGGCGTCGTATATTGATGCACTGATGAATTTTCGTATAGCGTCCAACTGTTATACCATCGCTGGTCTCAAGTGGACTATTTTTTTCTTTATTGTACTTGCTTCATAATTTAATGAAAACTTCACATTTCCAATACACTCGCATAAAGGATCTATTGGCAAAAGGTTTCGTGGTGAGCAGGCGCAGGCGGAAATCGATTATAGTACAGCCTGCTAGGTTTACGCAAGGCCCGCCAGACTTCGAACTGCTGACTGCACCATTATGTAAAATGTATGAAGTGCATCGGCACCAGCGTTTGATGGCTTGTGGTAACTGTGCAGAAACATCATTTAATTACTGGGTATAAAAATGACATTGACCAATCGTAATGGAACCTCTAGAAGTTAACCTTCAGGTTCGCTCCAGCAGCTCGTATTCTAAAATACAAATGCAACTGCTATGAGTACATATTTTGTTTTATTCGTCATCGTGGAAAATATAAGGTCTTCATAATGGCAGATATAATATTATTTGCTCGAACTAAACCCTATTGAAAGATTGCGTAAATAGCACCAACGATTACTTATTGATAGATTAAGCTCTTCATATAAGATAAAAGCCAACTGTGAGTATGACCGTGGTTGCGCTTTCTGTAAGTACTACCAACTGGCCGTAAGTGTGCCGTGTGTATACAAAGCCGTTGTTAAAACACAGCTCTTTTTATACCAATGTAAAATTCGGTTACATAATACATTGTATATTTCGAGAGAGGGCTCTCCGAGCATAGAAAAAGTAATGGTTTTAACACCGGGCATATTTTGCCACACATGATAGTAGCTTAGTCCGTCGTAAAGGTTTCACTAAAGAGCAGATGGGCGGTACCTCTGCCTCTGCCATATCATCGCGTGACCACGAGAGCACGGCGTCAGTCCAAGTGTCGTGCTGCTGTCACGTTGCTACCGTGTTCCATTCGCGGAAGGGGGGAAAAGCCGTTTCGGAAAGTCTGCTACCCTTCTAACGTAATTCTCCATTCCGGGGCCTCCTACAATTATCGACAGACCTGTCACTGTAACCTCAACAGCTGCACCTATAGCAACGATAATCATAGCGGGGGAACTAATAACAAAATGTGCGAAAGGCCGCTAACGGCGGCCAGAGCGAAAACTACTTCTGCTTTCGCATACCGAGCCTACAACGAAACCTCGCCGGTGTGTCACACTTGTTAAAAATTGATACCACCAGGTTAGTGGGGCACGAGGAAGGCTAAGAAGGTGGAAACTTTACTTTTTTTTTTTTCTTAATTTTCTTTTTTTCGAGGGTAGACGGGAACGGGGGAAGACTGGTGAGCTATTCTGGATGCGTTGACGAAACCCTGTTGTGTGGACAATGTACACTGCCCGCAGTGTCATAGCCGCTCCCTAAAAGGAGTCAATGGGACTCAAAGCGCCGGGTGTACGCACGAGAGCAACACAGTGTGCGGGAACGAGTTGAACAATGTTTCGATCGATGGATTATTTTGGACTCCTAGTTTTTTTCTTTTTCACTGTCATTCTTGCATCCTTAACCCTGCTTTGTTACTCATTTAACTTCGTCAATTTATCACCCCGGAAAAAGAGAAAGTCACCCAAGAGAGAGCCCCGGAGAAGGTCACCCCGCACAAAGCTAGAGAGAAAGCGGCCATGTCTGATAGGCTTCAAAAATAGCTTACTAGCGACATCTATTGAGCGGGCATTATGGAAACATGATGAGGTTAAGTCAGCAACATCATTTTGTGTAGTCCATACGACTATATATACGAATAAACATTGCAAAATTTGAAGCGATTGATGATTAGCAGTCATACAAATATATCAGGCGTCCAAGTAATAGAGCTGATTCAAACGTATGCGAAAAAAAAAAATGCGTGCTATCACATTGTAGAACGATCGCTAAAATTAATAATATGTACACAAATTTTAGCCATTAAGTTAAGCAGATACTAAAAAGAAAGTGCTTTCCCAATCGAATCAGATGGAATTTTTCAATAGCATTGTAGCAAGTACCATATCGGTAGAAGGTCTCTGATAGTTACATTGAACTCTGTTGATGATGTTAAAAGTGCCATAATGAGCAAGGCATGAAACTTTAATTGACATTTTCTACATACACTATCAAGGACTGTACACTCCAGGTTTCTATTGTATGGTGCTTTTATTCGTGTCCACTACGATCGCTTATAAAGGAGCGAACGAACCGCCATACCGTCATGAACCGCCAAGAACAAGTTTTTACAGCTGTTTACTTATAGGGTTATTATCAGGAGTGCGTGAACTAAGGAAAGGCCTAGCATTAAGGACTTGCAAGTATTTACAGTATTGTAAATATTACCATCGGAAACAAACAAACAAACAAAAAAAAAAAAGAAACCAAGAATAATTTCAGTTAGTTTCTCAAGTAAATTCAATCATTTTATCGAATTTGGTCTGGACACAGCTAGTAAACTTAGCACTCTTCTGAGTAAACTACTTCTATAAAATATCGGATCTAAGATGTTTTCTAAGCATTAACTAAGGATCCCTTCTCATGTGCCTAATTGATTTAAAAGAAATGGTTGTTTAGTAATGTGTAACTTAGCAAATATTTTGAATTTATAACAGAACCGTAGAACATGATCGTGTAAAAGCAATGTCACTATAAAAAACACGAACAAAGGGGTGGAACGAATTCATAGGTCAATTTCCTGTTCAGTCATCATACAGCTTTGAGCAATATTTTTTTTGCAAATTACTATGAAAAATAAATAGAACCGAAAGGCAGAAAAAAAAAAAATATATATATATATATATATAAGAGAACAAAGATAATTATACGGCTTGAGGAAAAATATATAATAGGATTAATGCGTATTTGTAAGGAACAATATATATGTATATTTTTTTTTTCTCAAATTCAATAGACAGCCAAGGATGTATCAGCTTTGCTATCGACTTTAACGTTAGTGAGCGCGACGCTATCTATTTTTCGTGGCCTTGCCTCACGATTAGGGCCATTCGAATTCTACCGTTAATGTGCTAAATCTATGGGAATACCCTTTACTATAAAGAAAGTAATCTAGGGCAGGTATAATGCGACACTTGAAGATCTATACATCTTAATTGTAAATTAACCTCATAAGAAACACTCCGCTAAATCTCTTAATAAGTTAGATTAGGATTTTTTTATTCGGACGCTGCCAATCGATTTATAGAGTGCTCTGTTTTTACATAAATAAAGGGACAAATAAGGTAGCAGTTTTTATTTAGGTTGTTAATTTGAGCGTGACTGCGTATCCCACTGTCACCATGCATCGCTACTGACTGATTATCTTCGGAATCAGCATTGGCCCACCGACACCGCAAATCTAACGTGTCCCCGTCCACATGCGTCCCAAATCTATAGGATGAACTTGAATACCATTTGATCTAATTTCATCTAACAGTTAATGTTTGCAAAATCGATTCTGGTAGCAGAAGTTTTTTTTTTTTTTTTTTTTATTGAATCTCTGATCCAGAAGTATATGGTTTGATGTATAAGTTAGAGTACCATATTGAATTTTAACATAGATCTTTTAGACGGTTAAATATTTTACCTAAATAAGGATCATAATCTGGCACGCTTAATGGCAGTGCCAGCTGGAAAGACGAAAGGCGTTTATTTATATGCAATTTTATATGTATCACAGTAGTAGACAGAAAAAAGTTCAAATTGATGGAACGAAAGTTGTTTATACAGTCGAAACGTTCCCCGATCAGCAAAACATTGTTTGGAGATAAATAGAGAAATTCTAATGAAATAAGATTCAGCTCTGCATATTGTTGTCAACCCAAAGTAATTGTCTTCATTTCATAAAAATATCTCATGCTTTTTTTCTAAGTATAGTCGTATCTATTTGACGAACCTGCGACCATATCCATATAAACGCGCACTTTTTTGCTTATGCGGCATACAAAGTAAGTAGCCTGCCGAAATAACTGGTGTGTCGTACTCCTTTGTCGCTGTCGTCGTATGTATAAACATGGTATATTTCTAATAAACAGTGTCAAGGTTCTAATGAAACTTTGTACTGCTATACGAAATGATTGATCAAGCGACGGAAGACTCAAGATTACACACAAGAAAATTCTAATGGTTTGCCATATTCCACTATAACATATATGCAATACGCGTATGACGCGTCTTGCATAGGGACCCACAAGCTTACGGCAGCAGGTGGTTTTTCGAAAGTAGCTTACCGCTCTCTAACAACCGCAAACGGCTCTTCTCTCTTACTTATCTAATAAATGCCTTCCCTCTCCCTAAATAAATTACCAATGAGGGCGCTGCGTGCAAATGATGCGAGGAAGGGCGTTCACTTGGGCACCGTAACTCGTTTGGAGGCGCAAACCCATAAAACAATTTTCGGCGGTAGCCTACCTCAATTTAATCTATGAGAAGCCCAAAGCGTAAGCAAATACCTAAGCTTTGATCGCGGATGTTATAAATGGGATGATTCCTGCTCGCTTGTATGTGTATTAGTGCGCATCTCCACTACTAGATTCGTGTTTATATTAGTGAGCAGAAACAACAACCAGTAGTACACAAAGTAATTCTACCTCATATTTGCTTTAATGGAAAGGGTTTGGTTAGTATGTCCTTATCAATTATAAGTTGTCTTTAAAGGAACAGGCATTGATTTCACAAGGATCCCAGAAATGGAATAGATACGCCACTAAGTGGGGTTTGTATGCGTCATCGCCTCAAACGTGCCGTGAGTCCATCGTTATTGTACCGCTGCGATTATCTGGCCACGCTTGCGGAACATCGGAAGCTTTTGTCTGACTACCAGGTCAGTTGCTCACTCGTCTATGCGACAGCTAATTAGGAAGAGACCAATGGAACTCACTATCATTGACTAACGGCGCGTATCGATCGATTCCTGACATGCTGGTTATCGCCCGCTCGCAGACCGTGGATCTGCTATGGGAATCTAGATCGACCAATCTCAATGTACCTGCACGATCGTTGATCATTTGCTCTGCGTCAAACAAGTCGCTCAGGAAAACAGCTGCATGGTGCCTTGAAGCTCTTCTGTAATAACGATGCAGAAACTATCGGCACATTGACAATTCTTCAATTGCTTCTATCTTTAGCTAATATCGGATATAAAACGGGGACTATTTATTTTAACGCTGGGGGCGAGCAGCTTACTTGATTATATACTTCGTCTATCTAACGTAATTCATCTAGATGTCCCCGATGTGAAATCTATAGCGATGCCCAAATCACTCATCAACAAGTACTTCCACCCAGGTAGTTGTATGTATGTATCTGTTGAGTGTTGAGTGGTGTATTACGGTTCTGGTGTAATGAGAATGTTCCAGCGAGTTACTTTATTCTATCTTTCAAAACGGAAAGAAATTGATTTTTAGCAAAACCAAGAGGCAATTTCATGTTACCACCATCAACTAATGAGCCACCGAGTGCTTCCTAGACCAGCCAAAACATTAAAAAAGTGCTCTATCTATCGTTCTCTAATGACTTGAGTGTAATACTCGACAGGTTGATAGTGGCTTTCTAATTCTGTATGACGAATATTCAGAGCAGATGCTTGTAAGTCGTGTGTGTACGGATACTATTAAATAACATTCAAGTGCCTTAATAGAACTGGTTGTGGTCATAACCTAATAGGAACTCGTGTGACCTCTTAAACTACAATTGAGCCAAGGAATCAGCA
This sequence comes from Varroa jacobsoni, assembly GCF_002532875.2. NCBI lineage: Eukaryota > Metazoa > Arthropoda > Arachnida > Mesostigmata > Varroidae > Varroa > Varroa jacobsoni. The sequence continues at coordinate 14,129 of NW_019215227.1, read as the reverse complement.
TCTTTATGACAAGTTTCTGTGTGGAGGATCGAAGAGATGGACGTAGACGATTGAACTGAAAATATTGTAGGAAAAAATTTAGAGCCCAGTTAGTAGCCTGCTGTTTCCTTGAGAAGATGCGGTCGGAGCTAGTTCTTCAGTTTATGGCCGGTCTCGAACTGGGCCGATTGTGTTTAGCCCAGTGGGATCTTCTGCCCAGTCCTAACCAGGAGCCATCCAGAGGTACCTTTGTTATTGCCACTGGAAAGATGAACATCACTGTCAACAGAAGTCCTTTTGAGGAGCGGCGGGTAAGTTATTCTTTACTACAAGCTGGCTTATTTTTTTTTTTTGCGAAATCAGCATATCTAGTTCGATTTTTATAAAAACATACGTTTCGAACCCGACCGTCTTCTGTCCCCCTAGACGTAGCCTATTGCCTTGTTTTGTTGTTTCCACAAAATATCTATTATTTGTAGAAATATCCCGCTTGAACTCAAAACAGGATATTTGAAAAATGTAAACCTTATAAAGGTTGAAAGTTGTTAAGTTGAAAAAGGTTGAAAAGTTTGTGTATATATACCGCAACTATTTTCTGTTAGTACTATCGCCTACTAAGGTATACTAAAGTGTACTAAGGTACTATATTCAAAATCTGTCGATATATGGGGTTTCCCAGAAATGTCCTGACATTACTCAAAGAAAAAGACCAAAGATACTTACAGGAAGTTTCAGAACAAGCATCATGACAGAAAAAAATACCTGAAAAAAATCAGACAGAAAAAAATCTATGCAATGGCTGTGCTTCGTTTATCTAAGCACTTCATATATTGTAGTCACCTTTATACTATTACCTTTGTTAGCTTGATTTCCCTGAGATACAGTTCGATTTACACGATTTATCATATTATATCTGTCCTATCTTCACCTTGATGGCACTTCATTTCAGAGAACAAGCCTCACCACTACCGATTGCTTGTTTTCCTATACCATTCTTTTTAATTCTTCTTTTTTTCATTCTTTTTTTTTTAATTGAAAGCATGATGCTTTTAAATAAATCGTTTATGTAATGGCCGTGTCTTTAATTTCAACGATCCTGTTAAAGCGTATTACTTTTTAAAGCGTATTATTTTTTTTTATCGTCATCTTTATAAAATTATTTATCTCTAATTAAGCGAGATAGAGGTTTGCGTTCAAAACAAACTAACGTTTACTGTTGTACCGCAGCAAACACGATTTAATTTTAAGATAATTGAGAAGCGTAATGTTTGTCTGAGCCTGTTTCCGACCACCACGGTAGTATAGTGGTTCCTTAATATCGGGAAACGTGTGTAGGTAATAATATATATATATATATATATATATATATATAGTAAACGTTCATCCGATTTTGCTGCCAATTTAACATTGACGATATTGCTTTGTAGAAGTCTGGTGGGAAAAATCATGGTAGATTGTAAAACAAGTCGACATTTTAGCTTTGAAATTTGTTGCTAATATTCGATAATGCTTATAGAATAAAAAATTATCTCTGAGTAGAGCACTTGTGTTTGGGCGAATTAAGAGAAACATTATATAATCAGAGATACTTTCAGGTGCATATACATCCGTTTGCGACAAACGGCGTTTAATATTATGAACTTCCGTTATAAAAGTCGCGAGTGGCCGGAGCCTAGGAATTTCGTAGTTTGGATAAGCTTATCTGTATATATACACAAAGATATGTAAAATATCTTGAAATATGTTCGTGAAGTTTCACATTGTTGACGACTGTGTCATCAGCGATGAATTCTCGTGCACGTTTATGTATGCCTTACATGGGGTAATCAGCCTTACAGCAGTAGGTAACTAAACTAGCAGAAAAACTGCTCAGATGCCAGAAAAGAACTGATTTTTGAGCATTTTGTCGCCATGTTACCCTTATTACCATAAGATAATCGGTGATTCGATGACTGTGTATGTTCCGGTATGGCCGCAGTCGATCGGAATGTCTCGGACTTTACGTCTAGGCCCTGTCCTATATGCGACTTTTACGTGAAACAACGAAAGCTTTACTAACTAGGCGCTATACATATAGTATACGCTAGTAACCTGAAAATGTATAAACAGATGTAAAATATCAAAGGTACGCTAGAAATACAATAAGTCATTGATTGCCTCTCGTCATGTTTGGGATAAACAGAACTGAGACACTGGATGAAGACAACAGATTGTATTGCTCAAATAAGCAAGCTGTTTTTAAAGTAGGTATCTGCAAAAGTTTATGAGTTACGATCAAGAGGCAGAGGAAAATGTTAGCGTGGCTAAAACTGTCTCTGTAGCAGTAAACTGTGTTTCGGCGCAATACGGGTCTAAATACTTAAGATCATATGGCTTTTTCATCACTACCAGACTGACATATTGTGTCCATATATAGATGCCATTTGCAAAAAGGACAGACTTGTGAAACGTGTTTCTCTATGATGCAGTACTTCCCGCGACCAATCCACCTTTCCTAACATTGCTTATGTCCGACATAGTGTTAATACTGGAGCATTTAATATATTTAATAATATTTTTTTTTCAAAATAACACACTTAAGGACCGTTGCACAGTTAGAAAAAACAATTTGAAAAGTAGTCATTCAGTTCAGCCATCTGAGGTAATACAAACTATTTCTTTATATGGCACACAGCCCGCCGCATGCACGAACAAAACTAGCCCAATTATATCATATTATTTCCTTGTTAGTGATCTTGTAAAGGCCTATGCAGGTTAGGGTACGAACTGACGTTTAATTGAGTAGCGCAGATATACCCTAAATAGGAGAAAAAAATCTCTGCTTAGATAAGCTAAGTTCAAATAAATGTCTAACCTATATTTTTCCAACTGTAAACTTTTAATCAGTTCAGGTTACCTCTGTTCTAACATTCTCCTATCACGTGTAGACTAAAACTAGAAATATTTATTATAGATAAATTTTATAGACATTCGCGCTAAGCAGCGGGTTGATTGCCCTTAATAAGAGCAAACTATTCTCCAGTCAGGGGCGACTTAATTCAGTCGAATAGATTTGCCGTTTTTTTGAATCTGCAGAATTAAAACGTATCAGCATAAGCTCTATTATTATTACTATTATTCTCTAATGCGCAACGTAGTTCAAAATTAACGGTTTCATTGGGCATACATTGTGGCCTTGTCAAGCAGAGCTTTATGTGTACCTTCGTAGAGTACTGCTTGCCTTAAGTTCTTTTTTGAAGAGGAAGGTTCCTAAACGGAATCCCTAACGATGTTCCGAAAAACAGTGTAAGCACACAGACATATTGTTACCTATTTTTTTGCAATAACATTAAATAAATGTAACTGGTAATAAGTCAATACTACCCACAGGATGAACCGTTTCTGGTTATAATAATGACACCGCTTTTTGTGCGATGTCGTTATTATAATCACGTTACGAACAACGCCCATCGCTCGTTTCTCCTATAATTTTATTACAAATGGAACTCATTAGGTAAGCAAAGATTAAAATCCTTTTCCCAAATAGTTCGTTTTGAATTTTCTTTAATTTTTCTATTAGGATATATAAACTGAAACCAACGAGGCAAGAATGTTTACCGAAAAAAATCGTACCACCTTTTGTACCTTTATTTCAGTTTTCTAAGTAAATAAATTGATATTTTTTCTTTTACCTCGTCACTATCTTTACATCGGTAGCGATGCTTTTACGAACGCATAAAGTTGACCCCTGAAGGATTTCATAAACATCAAAGCTTATAATATACGATTCCATAAAATTCATAAACTATAGATGATAATCCCCTTCTTTTTTCAGTCTTATTCGGTCAAAACTAAACGTGAGCTTCGCTTACTTTATTATAGAAAAAATGCAATATATGGTTTGTTGTCTGGGTACTTCTGGGTAATTTAAAAAATACAATCAAAATTATTCCTTTGGGAAACTCTGAAAGGATGGATAGTTGAATAATATCCCCGGAGCGAAAGGACTATTAAGGCCAAAGTATTAATATTTATATTCATTTAGGCAAATAGTCGCAAATAATGCATAAGTCGTGTCTCTGGTTATTTTGTCTCATGAAACATTATTTCAATAGTTGAATCAATAACCTCAGCTCGTCTTAAAATAAAACATTTGACTACGATGGCTTTCTTAATCTAACTCGTAAGTTTTCTTATGATACTTTTCAAGTCAGGTTAAAGCGATTTCATAACCAATCAAAAAATCAATGAGATCAACTTTTAGATATTTAATGATCCGATATGGGACCCTGCGTATCAAAGAACAAACCAGAGCGAATCAAGTTGCTTTTGGCATTACCGAACCGGTCCCCTGACCCATGTACGAATGTTAATGCTAATGTACAAGTATAATTGTTTTCAATTCCATTTTTCACATAATCTTTTAAATTTACAGAGGTCAGAATTGAAAGAAAAATGGGTTCGTCTAACTTGCGATATATTTGGCTTGTGCAGGGTGTTGCGTCTAAATCCGGTTGAACTCTGATGGGCTGTCTACTGCAGCGGGCATATGTTTATACGCTATGTTTAGTGGCAGGAGAGGGCCAGTTTCTTCTAGAACAAGGTAGCGAACTTATTATAGCGGGTGACAGTACGCCGTTTTTGTAATATGGGCAAAAACCAGCTATTATAAATCTCTTCTCGCTGGATAAACCCTCCACCAAGATCAAGACCGTAGTTTTTGGCCGTCTACGTCACTGTCGGCTTTTAAAAGGCTTCTTGTTCACGAGAAAAAATGTTCACGAGACAAGCCAGAAGACCTTTAGCAGGGTTTAAGAAGCTCGAAAATTTATCAGAATTATTTAAAAAGCCATTTTTAATATACTTGGATTTTTTCTACAAAAATTAACGTCCGTGTTGAAACACAAACAATAACTGCGAGACATAATGTCCCGATAAGCCATAACGTTTAGTCTTTTCAAAAGTTTTGGGCGCCTTTTAACCTTTTGGCCATTTCGACTACTTGCACTTTTTGAGTTTTTCCAACTGCTGCCAGTCCAGCCTTTAAATCTACGGGAGTTTTTTTTTTACATGTAGTGTACTCGAGCCTTTTTGCACAGGTTTATACTTACCAATATCGTTCAACGCACAATTACTCTTAAAAGTTTTTTGTGTATTTTAAGAATGACTATTGAGCGGTTTAGATTGTTGGAGCTGCAATTTCGGTCGATCGGGCGATACTGAATGAACATCAATGCTAGGCATGAAACAATAGTCAATAGTCGTCGGCCTCGGCCTTGACCTTCGTATAGACCTTGTTGCCGGACCAAAACGTGAATTGGCAAGTTATCAATTGCCCCTTCGGAAATTTTTCGTAAATTCAGTCGGCTTGCGATAGTTGTGGTTCAAGTCGACCATAGGCTGAAATCTAACAAACGCATCTCAGTTTTGATCGGTATTTACTAAATCTACGTTAGTTAAGTCTGTTTTTTGCCTACGTCTAATGAATCTATATAGACTTGCGACCAATCTCAACGGCATTTAGAATTCGACGTACAGGAAGATGCTGTTAAGCATTTTTCTGTAAGTCAGCATGCTAAGAGCGCCTGTATGCCTTGTAATGTTTGTTTGACTCGATAGTTCGAAGTAGGTAATAATAGGAGTAGGAATAATAGGAAATGGAATAATAGGAGTATAGTAGGAGATAGGTAAAAATATTATAATTGTAGAGCGTATTTGGAAGGGCATTCTTATACAATTTATTGATGCCGTTTATCCGTTCGTGTCATGTTTGTTTTACAGCGCCCTCCTGGTTGCCGCTACCCATGTAACTGTCCCGAACGGAGTGTTACGTGTCAACATGGAGTTACCAAAGCCAAAGACGGCTGTCGTTGCTGCGATATGTGTACTCGTCAACACGGTGAACAATGCGATGACGTGTACGTTTGCGATCCTCGAAGAAAGCTCGTATGTGACCACGGTATATGTCGCGGTACGTACCTTAAGGAAACTGTCTGGTCCTAGAAACTTGCTCTTACTCTTGAGTGCGCAAAGTATCGAAATATTTCTGACCAACAATATTGAAATCTAATTTCTCCTGTTGTCCAAAATACGGCGTGCAACTCCCTGTGTGTAACTAAGTCTTTCCAGATGCAGTAAATTTCTGATCGGTGTGTGGCATACAATGGCGAAGCCGATGGGAAATAGGTAAAAGAATCCGGTGAGGAATTAGTCAGGCAGATAGAGCAGAATATAGAAAACAGGTAATTATTAACCTTGCTAGAGATCTAACTCAAGAATGCGAAAGAGTATTGGGCAGAGTAACGTCCATTAGAACGGTATAATTTTTTTGACTTTTTTTTTTCCTGATCTTGTAATTACTTCGATAGTATAGTACCAAGTAGCCTGGAGCGATAGAGTAGGATTTTTAGTCTTTAAAGCCCGGCACTTAACCCCTTCAAACTCTCGGCGTCCATGAAGTTCAAGCCCAAATACGCAAGTCTTATATGATAATAGCAATACTGGTTACAATTTGTCTGGTTTGATAGTTATGCCATGCGCCACCGAAATTAGAGAAGCGATTCATTTAGTGGATGTTCGAAGCGATGTAAAGGAGACGCTGGACGTTGCTAGCGACTGAGGTTGGATGCCATAGTTTAGGAAGCTCCAGCGTTGTTACTGTTTGCGTAGCCTTTTTCAAGATAAATAGTTAAAACACTAAACGTTGAGTTTATCGGTCTTTCCCTCATATCGAATCTCGTATTTTATATTATATCTAACCTAATATATATATATATATATATATATATATATTAGTCGAAAAATGTTCATCGTTTTTTTTAACTATAAGGCTTCAGAGTCACATACAGGTAATATGAGTTGTATTGGGTCGGCATTAATATGATTTGAAAGCTCAGATTTGATCATAGAAGATGTACTGTTAGCATGTTTATATTCAGACCTATAGCGTCCTTAAGGTGAGTGAAATTTCAACGAAAATTCGCTGTATCTTACAACTTTGTTTCGATAAAAGCACAGATGTCGCCCCGGCCCACAAAAATGTGTTCTCTGTGGTCGAGATGTGTTACGGAAGAACGGTCCAAGGAAATCTCGTTGTGAGGCATACAACTTCCACAACCAATTACAAAAAAAAAAGTTAAAATCATTGCGAAAACTGAAGAAAGCATGTTGCATTGCCGAGGAAATAGACACCCACCACTAAGCGTTTAAACAAAGCTGGCTGCAAAAGGATGCTGTGTATTTGGATACGATACGAGTGACGCACAAGAATTTCTCAGGTCGTATTTCCATTTGCAACCCTACAGAAAATTAACAAAATCCAACCATTTCCTAAGCAGTTGCTCATGGGTGATAAAAAATTATATTTACTACAAGAATAATACGCAAGTAAGAAAAAATTTGTGTGTCTCACGATCTGCGGCAAAGCTAGATTGACACAAAGGAAAGAGAGGCTAGGGTAGTTGTCGGGAATAAAAGGGAATGGTGCGTTGAATTACTGTTGCAGGACAAAACGATTCCCTCGGACCTCTGCTGTCAGCAACTAAAAGGATTACTACAGGCCATTGACTAAAGGCGACTGAAACCAATGGATAGAAAAGGCGTCGTCTTCCACCATGACAACGCCAGACCACACTTCTGTCTACCTAGCAGACTTAGGTGGGAAATGCATCCGCCTTATAGCCCATATTTTCCACTATTTAATTGTCACCTGCTTTGGTCTCTTCAAAACTCCCTAACACACATTCATTCGTGTCAGACGCGTTCATTTAGTTTAAATGGAGGGATGCAGAAATCGCTTGTTTCTTTCGTGCAGAAATGACAGAAATGCTACAATGATGAGGGATTACAATGCTAGTGGAAAATTAGCGGAAGGTCATCGATCAAAACAGCGCATGTTTAGTCTAGCAATATTTCTTTGCAATATAAAAAAAATACGTACTTTCATTTTGAGCTAAAGATAGTCAATATATTTTTCAAATATCGGGGTGCATTAGCAGATAGGCGAAAGAGATACGAAGAGGACAACAGGATTAAATAAGAAAATAGTCGGAATTGTGGTCGTTCGTTGGGTTAATTTGTAGTTGGCTTGCCTTATAGGATGAAGTTAGGCGGATGTATACCTGCGCTGATCTTGCATCAAAATAAATCTCCAAGTTATAGGCAACAGCTAAATCTCTTAACATATGTATATATGATTATTTTTTTTTCTAATTTAGTAGACGGAAGGTTATAACATATTGTGTTTACGGCGATGTCGAATTGGGCATAAAATCAAAATAGGCCTGCACTATTTTTTCGACTATAATGGCCAAACTAACGGCACTGCATTTGAATCCCGATATTATGGACATAGACTTGCAGCTGCAAATAAATAGACTGCACATCTTCGTCAAGCAATTTCCACAAACGAGACAATGTTGTATTTCTCTTTGCTTTAGCTGAACCTTTTTTGCTGAAAATGTTTGCCCATGCCCCTATTGATGACTTGTACATTAATAAATACGTTTTTACCTTTATTTGGACCCTAGCTAGAAATGTATAGCGTTATAGGTTCCTTTCTATCGGAAACTGAGGTTTTTTCAAATGTGGGTTATATTTAATGTGTGCATGCCTAACAATTTTCTGATATCCAATTTACAGAAGTAGATTGGCAGTAATAGAACTGACTGGCTCAGAAAATACGGTATGAGGTATGCAATTATCAGCTATATAGATATAAATTGTAAGGTGCGCAACATCGTCTACGTTCAACTAGTAGTTGTCTAAAAATAGCACAGCTGCAGTGTGGATCTCATTTTATGTGCGTAGATTTATAATCAATCGACAAGCCATCTTGGTCATTTCGAACCTAGAACGATCGAATTAGCTATGGTAGCGTCAATCATCGCGTGCGTATTAAGCGTATCGGTCTTACGAGAACACATAAATATGCTAGAAGAAATGTATAGACTACCTGTGGATGGACTGAGCAAAATAATGAAAATTGTCAGAGGTTGTCCAGTGTTGTTGAAACGTTGACATTGAATATGTCCTAGACACATGTGAGTCAGTTGGCCATTTTTATCGTCGCGTAGATACAAACGAATCCCTGTATTCCTTGGTTCGTATGAAGACTCGCATGCACACTACGACCTGATGGACGAGACCGTGTTGCAGGCTACACGAAGATAGTAGCTTCGATACGAAGTGTACTATTATGAAGTTTATGCAGCGAACCATTATACCTCGAAGTATTAACACCCATATTCGGGCGGTATCATCCGTTCGAGAAGAATATGTATTGCACAAAACACAACTGCGAATTACTACCGCCGACAGCGATGCGAAAGGCAAGCAATATTACAATTTCCGCTGTAAGTCGTGCACCGAATTTCGGTATTAAGAAAACTTTTTTGATAACACTTTTCGGCCTGGCCTAATTGATCATGTTGAGTGACATTGACGAGTGGCCATCTTTTCACTCTGATCGTATCTAGCCATGGGCAAAGTACGCATGCGCGCGAATACGTACCGTTGCCCAAGCATAGCGAAATGAGATTAACTTTGTAAGATAAAATTTCTATTAGATGATAACTGATAGAGACAAGAGTTTCTTTGTATGCATTTGTACTGCAAATCCATGAAGAGCGAAGCACTTGTTGATTGTCATTAATATCTGTCCACACATTAAATCGAACCATAGTTATATACAAATGTTCGATAATTTTTAGCAGTTAATTCCCGGTAGCGCCGCACCTATAGACTGTATAGCGATACTAATAACCAATTTCTTGGTAGAATAGTTGCTTTCGGCCAATCTGACGAGTTACGATTTACTACTGTTACAGCTGCACAACGTCGTTTAGGCTGTGTGGTACGTGGCCTGACCTTTGAAGACAATTCAGTTTTCAATCCTGACTGCAGGCATCAGTGCTCATGTCAAAACGGAACTATTGCATGTGCGAATCTCTGTGCTCGAGAGCTAACTAGACCTTCAGGGCAATGTCTTAATGCTCGACTTATCTTTCTTACGCCAGGTAAACATAAATATGTTCGATAATAATTCGACACCTGGGTCTTGCCTTTATCCTGCTCAGGTCATGCCTTAACATCGCTACATGTCTCCATGCAACCTATATTCAGTTAAACTATATGTATTTATATGAAACGTACTAACTAACGATGAAACTCGGTCTAGATCTAATAAAAGAGATATTTCTGATGCAGCCCTTAATAATTATATAGAAGATAGATTCGTATAGATATTGTGGCATTAACATTTTGAATGATAATATTGTTTTTTGCGGTTCATTTCACAGTTATCACGCTTACCAGCCTTCTTATCTATATCTAGCTAAACGTTGCCTGCCTAATATGTCTACATAAACAGGGATATTCAGCTGAAGTATTTACTCGTTGGTTTCCACTAGGTGACTGTTGTCGCGAGTGGATATGCGATAACCCCAACCTGAAGATGATTGGTATTCCGGGTTGCGTCCGTCAGGCCACTGAATGGACCGAATGTTCGTCTCCATGTGGGCAGGGTGTATCGTGGCGGATGTCTAACCACAACGCACAATGTGTTATGCGAAACGAGACGCGGCTGTGTATTGTAAAAACGTGCAAATCCTTCCATACAGGAACTGCCGACAGCGGTGCTAATGATGGACACTTGGAAGACGATTGAGGTCTACATAGACACTTCACGCTTCTACTGAGACGATCATAAAAACGTAGGCATGCCAGACGCATGAATCGTATTTATTAACTCATATAATATCTGTGGTGCACCAAACGTAGCCGAAACTGTTATTAACAATGATCATTTTCTCTTCGTGAGGTTGACGAAATTTTATATTTCGTGTCGCATTCGTATCGTCTTATTTATAAATATACATTTTTCATCTTATTCTACTTGTTTCAACTATCATCTGTTAACTTCGAATTTGATCTAGATGCTTCATCGTTGACTTTGTTAATTCATAGATGTTCTTTGGCCATGTCATGGACGACAGGATGTAAAAAAATATTGTAGACGTTCGTTTGTAAACGGTGTAGACGTTGGGGACGCTTTATTTCAACTGTAAGTCACTTAGACAAATTGAGTTTATTGTGAGACGATACTCCTGAAATAGGGATGCTCTTGTTATGTAGTCTAGATACGATGATAAACGATTCATATCAGATTGCCTAAGTAGCCTGCGACGTTTTATTACTTGATCATTGAATTCAAAATGTTCAAACAAGCCAAAACTATCCATCTTTAATTACTTATATTCTGTGTCTATATCTAGCAAGACGACATTATGCATTTATGTTAACCATTTAAACCGTGTACAAATACAACATTCTTGTAAGATAAGACTCAAATAATAATAGTAGTATGTTAAACACGTTAGAAACTTCGGGCATTTTTCCTTCCGGACTACGCTTTATCGTTTAGCGCTTGCATCCGGTCTCCTTCTAGAAATGGCTATATAAGTATAATACATTCATCGTTTTAAAGCTAGACATGTTCTACGATTTGGTTGGAATGAAATTGGCGCTGCGTAGAACACTGCCGATAGCTTGAGGCATCTGCAATAGGTACTTGCCCTTAAGCTCTTATCGTGTTCCCTATCCCTGTCCTGTGATGAGACGTTTACATTGTTGTGATTGATATATGCAATTGTCCGATGTAATTGTTAGGTACGAAGCTATCTCCTCCGTCCAGGAATCAGTAGATATGCTGTGCCTAGACAGTTCTTTCGCGGTCACACACACACACACGCTTCATACTTAACTGTCGTTCATGCTTTGGATTACCCATATTTCAGTTTGTTACAGCTTCTAATTTCGGAACAATTTTCTTGTAAAATTGCTAATCTTAGTGATTTACGCGAATCAACTTCATCGAACTAAAACATTGATTGAATTAACTTATGAAAAGTATGACAAGAATTGTATTTTCCTACTTCCAGGAGATTCAATTGCTGCAGACAAATATATGATTGCGTTTTAGGATTCTATCCTGATCAGAATTTTGCTTGTAAGCTAGAATAGTTTACAAATCGGCTCGAACGCCGCCCTGTAACAACAAGCCGTAAATAGATGACGTAAATTTCCACATTATGTTCCACAAGCTGCTTAAACGAAAACTGACCAGCAAGAAACGTGAAGTATATAACATATAATCTTGTAATATATTGTACCCTATTAGAGTATTTGTCTGAGACACCGAACATATTCGATATATAACGAACCATAAAAAAGTCATTTTTTCTATACTCTTCTATATGATAAATAGAATTTTATCCGTGTATAGCATAGCAGAATTCCTGATTATTTTGCAGTTTTCAACATATTTTCGTCCACCTGCGTTTCGGCTCAGCAGATATATAATATAAAGTGCATCTATAATAAACACAAACACAAGGTGCTTCAGGCCAAAACTGAAATGTTTGCATCTTCTATCTCCTGGCCTTACCAGCTAATTAGTAGGCATGGCTAGCTGGCAGGTAATCAGAAGCGAAATCCATTTGTGGGAGAATTATAATTCATCAAAACTCAATCCCCGTTTGAATAAGGGCAGCTGTTTTCAGGCCGTTTGTTTGCATTCTGTCATCATAAGATTGTATCTAATCTAACCCATCGTTGACTTGCGTGCACCAAGTTCATTAAAAGAACCTTTGAAGGAAATCTGAGGTGCAAAGCGCGCTCTGACATATCTGCTTGCTGCTAAAGCCTTCACAGATCGCCCAGCTGATAAAAGAGCCGTAGAAGCTGTTAGAATCAAAGCACTATAGCTCGCGTTCTTCATGAAGCTCGCAATTTTCATTATTATATCGGGTTGTGACTGGTGGCAGTCCCTGCGTCACCTGCAGACATTGTCGCTTAGCAAAATGTATTAATCTTATATAGTATAATTGCCGTTTGCAGCTGGAGCTATAGTCTCTCATGGATTAGGTGACTCTTGAAGACACGGCAAAGTACCTATAAGAACCTCTGCAAGACTGGAAAGAAAGCAAAGGTTTTTGCTTAATCTATTGGTTTTAGGCGATATAAGCTGGTAAAACGAATTATATGCTTGAATAGAATTGCTAATAATCTTGCGTAAAGAAGGTAACAGGTTACCTGAAATTATGTCTGAGAAGCATCGTAGGCAAGCTCGTTAGCTTCAATGGGTTATTAATCTTATGCTAGTGCGTTAGTTGTTTTAAATTGCATCTCTGATGTTGGTGTTTCAAACTGTCCATGGCCTGAATGCATACAAGAGTGTTTAGAAAATGGCTAGAAAATGTCCGATTGTATAAAACATTACGATGCTAGCTACAGGTTAATCAAATGAGATCCCCCGGATCCTATACGCTAAGGCATATATGAGCCGGTGAAGTTATTCCACCTAGGGAATGACTATTAAAGTTGGTTAGTGAGCTTTAATTATTTCTAAATGATGCTTGTAAACCGTATTCAGTGTGATCTATAAATCTTGTTCGAGGCTCGCAACTTTAATAAAAAGTTACAAGAACCTATGCGACATCGACCGCTACCGCTGCTTTGAGGACTATCCTGTAATAAATCTCTTGCTATTTACTTTGAAACAACTTAATTTGTTTATATCCTAATTTATTACAAGGATCGCATTTCGTTATAGATAATAAAACTCTTCTAATTACGCTAAAGTAGTTAGCAAATATAAGCGTTACTTAGTTTAGTTCAATATGAGCACAGCGCGTCCACTGGTTAGCTACTAGTAACACTAATAATTCTAATGCACCATTAATAATTCTATGTATCAGTTGTTTAATAACCAATGCCTGTTTAACATTATTTCAGTAAAGTGTCATAAAAAAATACGTACAATTATAAATTGAAAAACAGATGTTACAACCGAATCATTGTACTCCCGAATCGAAATATGCACTTTTACATATGTTCGCCTGTCAAGTGTGTGCTTCGCATGCCATCAGAAGCAGTACTGTATATCGCTCGTTTCTCCTATTTCTTATACCATAGCGTAGTTTCTTATGAAGTAGGGAAAAGTCGTCCGAACTCCGTAGATTCATGCACCCTTTGAATAGAAATTACCTCTATCAATTGTTTTAAGTTGAAGTGAGACCATTTTCAAATCAAGTCACATTCAAGTTGAATGTGTTATCCATGGTTTCCCGTACAGGTCGTTCCTGTTCCAGTTAATACTAACTTCGTTAAGA
>NW_019215226.1:0-20558 GCF_002532875.2 Varroa jacobsoni | reverse complement strand
GTCTATAGCATACCGGTTCTGACCACTAGCGCCGCTGCTGGGGTACCTGTTCCTAGGAGCTGGCTAACGTTAACTGGATAGAGGTTGATTTCTAGTGGTGTCTAACAGTAGGGAGACAAGAATCAGCTGGCGGCGTTCACGCATGTGCCACACCTTGTCAATGTCTGGAACGAGCGTCTGGTACGCTGCCTTTCGTAGAACATAGCCTTTCTCATAAAAGCGTGTATCGGATGGACTAGCGATGGGTAGCCTGCTATAGGTGGTAGAATGAAAGCGTACGAGAGAGAAGAGCTTAAACAAAGGGACCAGCTCAAAAGGTGGCAGGATATAGGCTTGTTAGTCCACATCGTATGATTAGGTCGTACGACGTTGGCTGAGCTTATCTTCAAACGAATATTTCACCGTGATGACCAATTACGATGTTCAACGAAGTGTGAGGCGGGTAATAGCAACCATCTCGATGAACCATATAATCATCATATTGATGATCGTGTATAACGTTATTGATTCCTGCACATTTTCAGCATTTTCCTATAAACCTCACTGACTTTTTGAATAAATATTCATGCATTAGCTGGTAAAGGTGCAAGATGCGGTTATTATTATTATTCTATATTCATACTTCGCATGATTTACAGATTAGCATATATTGAAGCGTAATGTAAGAAATGGTTGAATAATTTATTCGCAAAGATATGCATTTAAAAAGTAATAACTATAATTTTAATTAATTAATTAAAGTAACTAACGACTATCCATAGTCTAACTCAAACTGCATAGAGTTAATGTTGTCTGTTTCCGGGTGACTAGTTCAGTTTCCGTACGTAAACTTGGTTTCAAAATTTAGCATAGTTTTACTTCTATATAGACGTTACCCGACCGACTTGCTTGCCACTAACTAGTTGGGTTTCACAAACTAGATATAACTGACCAGCTAAACAACCCCAGCAAGCAAGCAATACCCACGAGTAGCACTATTAAGAGGTCACCCATATCGACATAGTTCTCCATCGTTCGCGTATCCCTTCTCTATGTCTATGATGTCGTTTCCCTAGCAACCTCCTTTCCTCTCTTGGCCTACCCGGCTCGGCATGGCCTGGCCATGTCCTATCACCCTGCGCCATAGAAGCTTTCCGCACCCCTGACCTACACATTCACCGTTTATAGATCGTACGTGGATCCGTCGACGGACGGATCCACGTACGGACAAATGGCTTTAACAAATCGTTATCAGGGTTGAGGCTATGGACTGGGCGAATCGCCCAGATAACCCCTTGGAAACAAATACCATTATCACTAAATATTTAAGAAAAGATCTTTTTCTGAGTTTGCATCGTCATAAATTAGCAGCCAACTCTTTAATATTTGCTCCTTATCTAGCAATAAGTGAATATTTTCAGTTAATTCCTGGAGAGTTTTTGCCGCTGCAAGTGTTAAACCATCAGGTTGAGTATGAAATTCTACTTAATCTGCACCCAGCTTTGGTGCTAGATCTTGATAGCCGCGCTCCACATCTTCTGGTAGCGGTCACAGTGGACACATCCATAATCTGAATCAGTAGGCTAAAGTATGGCCTAAGCGTATAGTGGTGGTGTTTGGCCGCCACAAGCAACAAGAATATGGTGTTTACAGACCAGCAGCAGTGATAAAATAGAAAAACCCAACAGCCTCGATTAACGTAGCAGTACCTGTAACGTATAATGGCACACAGTTTGGCCTATGCACGCGAGAAATATGCAGCTAATACAATAGTTGCCCTTCTTTACGCGATTTGTGTCGCTTTCGATAAATAAGTAAATACACGCCAGGCCTACAAGCTGGGCACTTATAATGCAACGAAGACGGTCGTAGTTGGTTAGGTGAGCTGGAGAAAAGCCCCAAGCTTTGCGGACGTTCCGCCGCGGACCGACTTCATATTAAAGGACAATCTAACGTCCTGTTCAGCATGACGATCTGAAGATATTTATATTGTATTACAAGCATCCATGCAGAGTGCATAACCGTAGCAAGGTAGAACGAACCTGAGAGCACTTGTATGCCTCGAAAAAAGAAAAAAGCTTCCTGTCCGGCTAAGCTAAGCGAAAGGTAGACATTACAGGGGCACTATGCCACTTGTGCCGCTACAATGGCACTTTGCACGCAAAAAATTTAGCGGCATCGGATTCTTATATAAAAACGCATACTGAAACAGTGCAGACATACACGGCTGAGCGCTTATGTACGATTATGCCGTAGCAACGACGACAAAAAGAACGAAACCGCGGTGAACATTAACGCACGGCATGGGTAGGATCGTAGCAACTTGAGATAGTAAAAAACTTTCCATTGCCAACGCTGCCTGAGGCGACAGTGGTGGTTGCTGACACTCCTCTTCTCTGGGGGCTCCTGCAAGGGGAGTGCCCCTTCTTGTAATCGAAAATAGACAAAGACAGTGAGTAAGAGAAAAGAACTAGAATAACGACGAATTCGTTTAAAAATGCCATTTTGTGTACACGGTACACAAACTGTCACAAAACCATAGATAACACGCCCTTTGCGACAGTATCACTAACATGTAGCGCTTGGAAAAAGCAGAAAAAAGGTTTTAACGAACTTCAGATAAACTTGCAGAATTATCATATGGCGTCTAGTGTTATGGTTAAGCTGTAGAACGAGTAAATGAAGTTTTCGCGCAATGCCGGAAAACAAGTAAGAAACAGACATTAGCGCTATATGTATAGTATTAATGAATACATGCTATAAAATACCTTATAAATTAATTAACCACGACCTCTGTACCCTAAGAAATAGACCGATGTTATATCTATATATACAAAAAATCTATAAATCCGGCGCGATATTTAAAATATCGCGCCGGATGCTAAGCATTAAGCTTGGACCTTAAAATAATTTTTGCCAGATTTTGCATTTCGGTCAAGGAAAAGCAATAAGTATGCAATGAAATGAAAATGCCAAGGTACTAGAGTTTCAACAGGAAAATTTTCGAGGAAATCATTACTTCGCTCTATCCGTTTCTATCCATATGATTGGGTTAATTGGTGGCGTCGTAGAAGTCGCCGTTGTTGTGAACCAGAATTCACCGAAAACCCCTGACGCTGATGCTATCGAAGCTGATACGAGATGCTAAATTCGTCCGCAGTCCAGCTACTTAATTACGGAACTGTAGTTCCGTGAGATATCGGTCATTGTTGGCCTGAATGCGGTTTGCTTCCGGCATCTGAAAGGCCTTCGTTGTCAACGAATACCCTGAATGACAACTAAAGTAAGCTGCGCGCAGCAATGCGATGCGATGCGGTGCGGAAGCTTATCCTGAAGACGCTCTCACAGAGCCGACCAAAGAAACGGTCGGTCGGATGATATAAGGTGTCGTCGCAGCTGTTGGAGCTGTTGAAATGGTTGGACTCCGCCCCTCAAATCACTCAAAAATGTACACACAAATCAGAGAGCGCCAGATGAATCCCGACCACCACGTACAACAGCGAACAGCGTCATCGTCAAAAAATCACTAATCTAGATGAGATGAACCGCGTTTAGAAAACGTTTGAGAAGATCTAGGATGATCTGTTGAAGAAGAAGTAAAAAAAGTGACGAGATGATGAGGATTGCAACGCCCAACGGGCGACGCGCCCGTAATCAGCTTTCAAGGTGTTCAGACGTCTTGGGATGCATTGACGCGTTTCAGGTATTTTAGAGCTCAAGGAATTTGTTTTATGGTAAAAACATTTCAATGAACATTTTGATAAAGCATATTTTGAAAGCTTAAGCGAAAAATAGGCACAGAGAGCTAGTATAGAGTCCATTGATGTTTCAGTCTGTAATTTTCTAAATTTCTACAATATCGCGTTCCTAGCTCAAGGACCGAACGGGCTGTCTTGATATGGCTAAGATTAACATTTTCGGTAGTAGCTTTTTGATGAGAAAACGTGTATTTTCGAGTAATTATCAAAGTAAGGTTCGGGTTAGTTAAACTTTACTTATCAATTGGGATCGATTGGTTTTAGTAAGACATTATACATTAGCTGCAATTTGATTAGATGAATGCAAAAAGTTTGTTTACGACAAAATGGTTCCCTACGTAGTTTTCGCAAGGCCTTTGTGCTAACTAAACAGAGATTTAAGCTGCTTTTCTTATTGCTCAACGGAAAGTATAAAGAGTAAAAAAAAGATATATCCGCTGTCTTATCTCTCGCATAGCAGCTAAACAACAGTGTTACCTACATGTGCCACCATGCCTAAATATCTACCGAAATAGCAGAGAACAATGGAGATCTTTCATTTATTATTAATAAGTTAACAACTTATCTCTACAGTCGTGTCGCATCGACATACTACAATACGTAATAAGTAACGGCGCGGCAGTAAAAGTAGCTAGGGTAGGATTATAGTAGAACTGTAGTTGCCAATTCCTTACCATTTGTCATCATTTTCGATTGAAAGTTTCCCGCCATTTTAGAGTTTAGCTATTTTCAAATATGGCGAATAGCAGGGACTCCATTGCTGTGACTTTAGAGAAAACTGTTTAGGAATCATTAGGGAAGTTTCGATCAAATATATCAAGGACATATTTGTCAGTGGCAAGTTTTCTATAGATATAGAATAGCGAATATATCATAGAATTGATTCATGCTGGCTTTCATTCCACTGCATCATGCCGCGGCATGACTCAGGCTGTACAAATCAAAAATGTTTGCATGTGCTGAAGGTATTACTTCTCGCGGCTTCACTTCAATGAAGGCGCCACCCAGCACGGTTACAGCTTTGATTCGAGAACTTTGACATCAGCTAGTCACCTTCCGCAAGTAACTCTTTAAAAATAACCGTATATTGGTAGAGGTAAAACCGTAAGGTGTCGTCTATATATGCCACATACTAAAAATCTCAACTGAATTCAATTTTAAGCTAAAAGCAGGCCAAAGGTCCCCCAAATGCAGAAGCTTAAAACGGCTAGGTAATTGAAAGGTGCAAGAAGGCGCGAAAAGTCTTAAGAAATTCAACCGTTAGAGCTAGACGATCCAATTGGCAATTAATATTCTCTTCGCTGTCTGTCGTTTTCTGTCACACAAACTGTCAATGTTCATTCACGAAATCAGGTACATCAAAAATGGCTTTTTGGGCCATTGGGATACATTTTCCAGCGTTTGCAACTTGAGCCTCATTGAGAATCCTTCGGTTTGTATCATGGAAGTGTTCCTCGGATTTTTCAGACAGTGTATGAAAACTGACAATACGTACCGTCAATTTCAGACAAAATGAATTGAAGCTTTTCATTATTATCTTCTACAAAGTTTTCCATTATTAGACAGTAGGTGATCTTTGCTTTTTTTTTTTTTTTTTTTTTTTTTGAAAAATCACGTATTGTTGTCCGTTATGACGGGTTTTTGATCAAAATAACGCGGTTTTGTGAAGTATCAGGGGAATTATTTAGGATCATTAGGACGATTAGCCGAATTTGCCCCGATTTGAACGTGTTACCGTAGATATATATGTATACAAACGTGCGGCACCTGAATTGACACAGACTTTAGGGGCTGTCTGCGGTAACGAGTATGCGTCCATCCGCTATTCTTGATATTGTTCCTGTTTTTACCATAATAAGGTAATACATCGGTCATGGTCGAAAATGAACGCGTCGCCTTAGCAATTCGAGGTAAGATCCGCCATTATCGAATCCTTTCGCGCTCGCGCTTAGAAGCTTCACGTAGTTTGCGATTTTTACATTGGCTTCTGAGACAATCTGAGGAAGATCCTCGATAGGCATAAACTGAAAGGACTCAGACGTTTTGTTGAACTAGCTTGAAAAGTAATTTTTCTTGTATAGAAGTTATGTTACCAACAGACCAACTCCGTAGCAGTTTTGCTCAGCGATAAGCACGGCGGCATAAACTGCTCTACTTAGCGTGTATACGGCTGGCCAAACAGCTGACGAATGAATAAGTGTCTGTGTTTAGTAAGCTACTACTAGCCTGCGATTGTGAGCGACATTAAATTTGTTGAAACAAATGGATCTAAACAAGACGCAGCATAAGGACTAATTTCAACAGAAAAGGCCCATAATCTCACAACTGTGACTATATATGAAGTAGTGGCACATCGATGCCCCCTTTTGGTTGTTGCGGGTTCGACGTCTGCCCTTTGCGGTCTAATTGACCTGTCATGCCGATCAGATAGAGTAATCAGCCAGCCAGTCGAACGGATCACATGGTCTAGATTCTTTCAACGGTTTTGTCGCCGCGTAAACAGACAGTCTTTCTCTCTTCTTTCCATTTGTAGCGCAAACGAGGGAAATCAAAGGCCAAATTTGCTACATATACATGCACAAACACTTGTTTGCGTGGGCGGGGGGCTTGCCATGCCTTCTGCCATCAGGCTGTTACAGTCCATTGCGATGACTGTCATAGAGCGTCGTAGTTGTCGCCTGATGCCTTCGGCTGAATAATAAAACGGCATCAACAGCAGCAGCAATAATAGTATCCGTAAAAAGCCGATGCTTGACCTCAAAACAGTAGACGCTCAGCCACCTTAGCGTTACGCGGTGGCATTTCACCCATCGTTAACTAGTTACATCACTCTGATGCGCACTAGAGGGCCGCAGTACAATACCATATCTACACAAGTGGAGTGAGATATTAAAGGAAAGCTGGCGAAAATGGCGCTCGATAACGGACAGATTCACTTTACAATAAATGGCAGAAGATACACGTTCTTGCATTATCACCAATACGGCAACAATACTCCAATACGGTGGTCGTCTGGGCTGTTTTTCGTAAGTTGCCTTGTTATCTATGAATACGATTAATCTACTCTGAAGCGCTTATTTAATTTTGCTGCTTCCGTCACCGCTAAGCGCGTTAAAATTGTCCTTGCTACTGCCATTTGTGCTTTGGTCACAGTCATGATCTATGGCGTTGTTCAGAACGAGTAGACAGCAGAAAATGGCCTTTTATCTATTAATCCACATCGTCACTTTCAGCGGCAGCTCTTGCCGCTGTTATGGCCGCTTG
The DNA here is from genome assembly GCF_002532875.2 of Varroa jacobsoni. Classification (NCBI taxonomy): domain Eukaryota; kingdom Metazoa; phylum Arthropoda; class Arachnida; order Mesostigmata; family Varroidae; genus Varroa; species Varroa jacobsoni. The sequence continues at coordinate 13,557 of NW_019215226.1, read as the reverse complement.
TGCGCTGCAGCGACCTAGCCCCTGTTGCTGATGTTATCGCCATTGCTGTTGGCGCCCAATGCACAGTCGCAGGAAGGAAGTCGGGGAGTGGACTGCCCGCCGACTCAGTCCCTGCAAGCAGATCTGATTCTGCCAAGGTCGATGCAGGAAGCCGGATAATAATATTGTGCACTACGAGGACGTTCTATACGAGAGAAGGACATCACAGAAAGAACGACGTACACCGAACGGAGGAGTAGATGCTGATGCAGCTGCGGCGTCGGCCTTAGCAGCATCAGTGGCAGCAATGAATCATTAGCCATATAATTCCATTATAGACCATCTTATTATACTGGCGGGATTTAAGAGATTGAAAGATAGTAACAAGAGTAAGTGAGCTCGACAGAGTGTATGCGCCTTAGAGATCCAGAGACATTGAACCATCGAAAGACTAGCTGATTGGTTGACCGGATGGCCAGGGCCTGGGTGGCGAGGCGGGTTCGCCCGATGGATCCGGAAACCCGGATGGCATGCAGATGGGACGGCATGGGGGAAGCCGAGGGACAGGGCGGCGCAGCGCCTGGCTGAATTACGTATTTCATGGACGTACATGGCATATACGATATTAGCATAATGTATAGTACTAATACATTGCGGCGCTGCTGCTGCTGTTGGCGCAGTGATTATTCTTTTTGGGGAGATGAGGAGTGGGGTAACAACGGCCGATGGTCGTGACCGTGGCAAAGATGATGGTTGGTGATATGCAGGCGAAAAATGCGTCATGTCTGCTGAGGACGAGGTTTCCATAGACTATTAGCGGAGGCAGGCGGCGCTGCGACTGCAATGGTGATGATGGCAAACTTAAAAATATGTATCATCGTTTCGCTGTGCCCTTGTAATTTTGCTCTGTAAAGTGGCACAACTCTAGGGGCATCCTTACATGCTTGATGTAGGGTCTGTTCCATAGGACTTCATATACGTGGTGCAGTCAACGGCAGTGATCCCTCGCAAAGATATCATACAGATAGCTGTACCACGACGAATTCTACGATTTGGCAGTTTGAGCATCTTTCGTAAATTGTTGAAGCATCTTTTGAGAAGACTTCACACGCGACGTATGTTTACGATGACTACGATACCACAATAACTTGAAATCTGTTCGACACCATTTTAAGATAAAGGATCATAGATTGCGTACACTATATATATATATATATCGCGTTGATATGCTCTACCTCAATAGAGCATATCGACGCAGTCTTTTTGCTCTTGCCGTCATCTCTCTTCATATCAACTCCATCTTCTGATACATATCCTTGTATTTAACTTCTATTTGTCATAGAAAAATAATTGTCGTTTTCATTTGTAAGTACATTTTATAGTAGCTTCAACGATTTAAATCGGTGGAACCTTCCTCGAATTAAAAATATTAACAGGTTTTTTTTCGTTTTTCGATTTTTCTTGCTGTTACACCCTGCTTTCTATTGGGTTTTTTTCGTTATCCCTATATCGTCTAGCTGCACATCTACTCATGCGTTTCAGCAAGGTCCGTCCGGCAAGTGTTATATAACGTTATAGGACCAGGTAGCCTAAACAATTTATGTGTTGTTCATGTCCACAACATTGCACTACAATGAAAAGGGTCATATAGGCTACCCCTAACGATGTACTGACTATCCTGCAACGGAATCTGTCTGCGGAATACGGAAGCCTCCACACTCAAATCTGTACTTGATTGTAGACATAACAAGCTTCTATGGTAGAAACTTGGCCAAGAATATTCGCTACCGCGGCCTCCAGAACAGCGCAGTCCGGCAGTGCTAGAAGAATAGTAGCCGCAGACCTCTTTAGCGGCTCACAGTCGTACTCAATCAATCGTTGCCACTTTGCACGAGCGTATCTCCTGGTTTCTTCATCAAGATGATGCGAACGTTGGGTAGTCCGTTTCTTATTCGCGGTCATATGTCTATTTAATGCTCTCCTTTAAAGGAATATACAGCTGCGCATCCAGTTCGCGCACATGGGGTTTAAGTTCGACGGGTATGCGACCCTTACAACCCACGTTGAATAGATTGTATTATCTGGTGTTGATTTCGGATGCTGTATGCTGTACCCTGTTACGCCTGTTATAACCAGACAACTCTTGGCCCTCGGATCGCTAATAATCACAAATGGGTTTCACGAATGCCATACGAAATGAAAGATGCGGAACGTAAAAATAACGGATACTTGTTCCGGCAGAGCAAGCCCGTCATGGTCTGCTGGTCCATTTCTTTAGTGTTAGTCCCACGCCCGTGTGAACTCTATTAAATTTTGGCTTTTCTAGCTACAACTAGCACAGTCTGCCCTGAAAAATTCAGGCCACTCAGATGCGACAAGTTAACGTCTGGAACGAGTGAAAGGTAAGAAAAACAGACTCTCATTGAAGACGATTAGCTGTTTTTTTTAGCATAAACAACTAATCGCTTTGATTTGTCTGCGTGTACAGATGCGCTAAACTGTAGCCTTAAACTAGGCTGGCCATGTTTATGGCCAAACTATGTTTATGTTTATTAATGCAACTCTTCATATCTAGCTATCCATGAGTGGTCCATTGAAAAATTCGATGTGTCCAGAAAGCATCCGATTGATATTGCCCTTCTAATAAACAACCTGATTCAAAAGTCTGATGAGCAAAAAAAAGGTTTGTGAATCATAGCTTTTGATGATATTAAATTATATACATTAATCGCATAACCTGACAGCGACGACAATGACAGCAGTACCCGTAGCCACGCAGGCTGTACCTTTCCTTCTCCTTTTTTTGATGGGTTAGTAATTGTGCTCGAGAATACCGATGGATCCGCCCACAAATCGATCGTTAAAAATAGTAAGTTACAAGTCAGTGCTGCCGGCACAGATTGACGCTTACCTAAAGAAGAACTATTACAGCGAAACTTTAATTAAACTTATCGAAACGAGTACCTCTACAATCAAGACAAATCCACCTTTATGTAAGCAAAGATGTTTTCAATCCAGCTTAGTTTTCTACATGTGTATGATTTTCGTAGCAACAGGCTTGGGGTATCGTTGATCTACCGTTGGCCGTTGTAGACATAACGCGTAGATTGTTACATCACGATACGTATTTTGCCTACGACTAGTGGTTACGATCGTGGTAGTAGCAGTGGCGGCGGCGTCAGCAGCAATAACGCCACCAGCGGTAAAGCTTACTTAGGTTAAGATACGTGTGTCAATCTCCAGAGAGCTGCTTTTATTATCGAATGAACCACGAGAGTGACTTTTGTTAGCATGGCTGTCAGGTTTATTTGGATCGTTCTGGTTTTGCTTTCTGTTCGAGAATTGGTTTTAGTCACTGAGCTAATTGAATTATTGGTTGCAGGTACTTTGAAATATAAGCAATCAGGTCTTTCATTGGAACGGGCAACAGAAGTGACAGCTGTTAGAAGGAGCAGACGATATCATTATAGTACAACAATCCATACTTCTGGTATAATGACTCGACGATCTGTATATATAGCTTAGTAGATGTCACTGCTATTTTCTGTGCCCGACTGGTTTATTTTCTGACGACAGAATCATTCTTTCTTATTAATTAGTATCACTTCGCGTGATAATATAGTGTATATACATTGCAAAGAAGATTTACAACAGACTTCTTGTTATAGCTTTAGAATTTTGCGACACGAGCTGTATTCATACCGCACCCTTTCATATTTTTTTTTCCATACATATGTCTATATAGACTTTCTTTTTTTTTTATCTTTATTGGATAACCCGGCATCAATTGAGCCTTGCCAGGCCACCAGATGACAAATCGCGATATACTAGCCCGATATTAGCTTAGCGTAGGCAGACCATTGAATGCACGGAAGTATAAGGTAAATAGCTTTCTATTTGTCAAGATCTCAAATCTGTGTAATATGAAGATTCTTCCATCGATTTAACTTATCATGTAGTAGCTTTAGTGTTCATTGGTTTTATCCGAAATCATATCAAACAATATATATACACTTGGCTCTGTAATAACTGCACATGCCTTAGTCCAAATTACCATTATCTTCTTGAAAGTTATCTCCACCGGATTCGATGCTCGTGTACCGCTATTCCGGCTTTCCCAGCCGTTGGAACTGTCTTTGAAGTTAGTCATGGTAATAAAGCTCGTTGTTCTGGTGGATTTTCCTTAGAGTGTTAGAGCTTTTACCTATCAGCTGCTTCTTGAGCTTCGGAAAAGGAAGGAAAATACGGGCGGCTAAATGTGCTAAAAATCGAGCCTATGACAATACAGACATTGAGTTTTTCGCGAAAGGCAACATCCAAAGAGGACGTGTGACCCTTTACATTACTGCGGTGAAGAACCCATGTGCTGTTCGATCGGGGTTCATGCCTACTTTTGACGAAAATTATTATCAAATCATTTTAAAACTTATAAAACGGGCACTAATTGCGACATCTCTTCTTCACGTTTAAACAGAATAGTATTATTTTCGTCGAGAATAGCATACGAAAAAATACATACACATCATAAATCCGGTTTAACTTCTTTTCGCCATGTGGCTAAGTCCTGCTAAACACTCGACTAGGAGCCTCTCGCATGTGAAGATAGTAAGAACCCTAAGCAGGAACCGCACTACAGATAATTTCTATTCGAATTTAATAGAGGTGTTGAATGTAAGCGAAAAGAAACGTAAAAATTGTTCACAGAAGCACCGGCTCGAATGCGAAACCCTCCTAGATGGAGGCCCGAACACCCCAAAACTGCTGAGTAACCTTCGAAGCAGCACTAGATGCTTCAATACTGCGTAGGCTTCGCGAGGAATCAGCTGTAGGCCGTAACCAGATAAACGCTTCTTAGATGGGCTAATAGATACTGTTCCCAGCAGCGTTAAATGTTCAACTAACATTTGCTGGGTCGCCTCACGACCTGCACGATATCTGAAGGGTTGAAGAGACACCGTTCGACAATTGAACTATTAGTATAGCTAACTAGAGGCGTATTAAAGTACAGAAACAAAAACATTAATTCAGCATCCCAGCTGTCACTGCAAAGTACTTCTCTCATTGGCCTTTACCACTGCTCCTCCGGTTCCTACCGCTGCCGCCATCGTCAAATTGAGAAAATAACGTAACAGTTGCTCTCTAAACGAGTGTAGCCAGTCATAGCATAGTCTAACAAGGTTCATTAAAGAAGTTTCAAAAGTTGATACATTGCGGTCGTTAGTGCAGCCTCATAGTATAGGCGCAGTTACAGGAATGAACAGATCACGAAGGAATACGCAATGATCGTTCATTCTTGTAGCCTTCTTCAATAAAGATTAGAAACAGCGAAAAACCCTTAGATATGCCACAATTAAGTATCAAGCTATATCAATTTTAAACTTCAGAAATTTGGTAATTGTGTTTAGCTTATATTTACTAATATTTTTTATTATTATAGCTGAATTTCTAAAGGTCTCAATCATGACATTATCTAATATTCTCACTGCCATCAAGGCAAAACAAGACGGCTGTTAACGGTGGTGTCCATGAAGAGCGAAAAATCTTTGAGGATAAAGTTCTCATCTCAATTGAGATACCTAGATACGAAAGCGCGTAAGTTAAAGTAATAAGCGATCAATAAGAAATTGACCCTTACTCACTTGAATATATTATTGTTCATGCGTCAGGTGTTATACCCTTATTCGAACAGTTACTGCTATTTGCTATAGGCATAATATGCAGAATATATTTAGAGTAGAACTTAGTGAATGAAACCATTATGCGAACCGTAAGGAACAATTAGGAAAATTCTTCCTACGGTGAATGAATGAGGCACTTGGAAAGTTATCCTGCCAATCCATCGTGGTAACAATTCGTACTTAAGGCTAGCAAAAAAAAGGATACTTAAGAAGCCATATTGAATTAGACTTGCGCTGCGCAAAGCCGACGGCATATCTTACGCTGATCCAGATATGCGTGTAGAGGTACCATGGTCGACCCAATCAGTCCTACGGTAGCCCTAGGCGGACTAATCGAACACTGATTAGTCGAGAAACGAATTATTGCTCCGTATTTTTCCTACGTGGGTATGAAGTTCACCGGAAGGATGTATATATATATAGAATATCTCATTTCAAGATTAATATTACCTTCAGCGTATACATGTTCATTGACCTCCTATGATAAAAGTGATCGACGTGTTGTAAAGTTTGTTCCGTATCGTTAACACTACCAAACATGTAATATAAGCTCGTAATTATTACGTTGTGTTGTACCGTATAGCACAATGATTTGACCATTCCTCGCCTTACAGAATATTTATCAGTTAGTGTGACGCTAAGCAAGTTGTTTCAAGTTTTTACATTTTTGTTATTAATTAAGCTAATTATCTATCTTTGCCCAGTCATATAGAAAAGTAGTAAGGCCCGATGTTTTTACAAGTACCGCTGATTAAGAGCGAGGTAAGAGTATGTACAATACGCTGTTTATTCTGGGGCAAAGTCATTTGTTGAGACTTCTTCAGTAGTTCTTCGGTTGAACGCAGTCGGACCATTGAACAAATTGTCTCCCTTCGATTATCTTCATCCACAGCCGCCAGCTCCGCGATCAACTAATTCATGGGCGCAAACAACCGCACACGTTCATAAAGCAGTCTAGCGATGTTTCTAGTCTGAGGTACAATCGATGAGTTTTTGAGTGAAACACGACCCACGCCACCCCAAAGGGGACTGCGGTGCCACAATTATGCAAAACCAGCTTTGGAAAGTAACCTGTCTATGGCCTTAGCACGCCAGCTTTCTGCTCCATCGTTCAAATATTTGCCGCCGCTCGGAGTCCCAGGGGAACAGACATTTACCCAATGATACGACAATGCGACACGACCGTCAGCAGGCGGAGCTGTCAACAGCACTAGCAGCAAACACTGATGTAGGGTGGAAAATTGAAATTAATCAAACAGCATTAGGTCCAGAATCAGCTCTTCACCTAGAAATTTGCTTCCGCCTTGATACCAGCTCTCGTGCTCGAGAATGGATTGTCTCGAGGTACGCTGCTACGTGACGCCTTAATGAATGAACGCATATAGTGTACTTCGTGGCTCGTTCCATCGTCATTGATTACGTACAAGCTTTATAAAGCTCCTTCAAAGGAATGCTGCGTCCGCGGAAATCTTGTGAACAGCAGTAATCATTTTTAGTTTCGATATTCGCCCATTTTAGCACTGCCCCTATAGCCCCCAACGGTCTTGTATATTCAGGACAGCGGCAATGACGCGGTACCTGCGACTGTGACCTCGTTTGTGCTTGGCGCATCTTTCGATATCCGCTAACGGGACGGATGTGGCTTCTGTTTGAGGAGTCCTAAGGTGGCTTCGAAAATCTAGTTTGAGATCGGTCGTATGGCGGTAGAAGGCATGCGGGGAGGCAAGTATTCAGGTTAACATCAGCAAGGGAATCCGTTAGCGGAAAGACTCTTAAATTCCTCTTTAAAGACGGGATAGGCCCCTGGAGTGTCGCTATGTGATTACTAGTCTAGACAGGCTTTATTATGGACGAGGAGGGTGGAGATCTTGATCCATTTGCTGCACAATCTGTGTAAAAATACTATTAAATGTTTTATCTGCTCGCATCTTCTGCTCCTTTTGGGTTAGGTTGTTGGCATCGCACGGGCTCGAGGGGCAGCTATATTGAAAAAGAGAGACAGAGAACGAAAACAAAAGGAAGCACTCAAGGCGATCGACTGGGGGCGAAAAACCAAGTGGCCATCGTTCTCGGCAGCGTCGTCGTCACCGTCGTCGTCATCATCATCATTCGTCGTGCTGAAAACGTTCAACGAGCAACGTTGTGTCTCTTGTCACCATTCCATGACCTACAGAGACTAACGCTGATGGAGAGTGAAGCGGATGAGCGTCAGTTTGCCCAAGCAGACAAGACAGTCCATTACAGGGAGGCGAACCCCAACCCAACGCCGCAACATGGCCCAACGGGCGAATTAAGGTCAACAACTACTTGCATTTATCGTTCAAAGAGCAGGCTCGTTATAGCGGCCTGTTATCGTACAATAGGGTATGCATCCAAGTTCGAGCCATCGTTTGGCCAAAATCGAGAAACAAAGTGGATTCCGACTGATATGGCTGGCACGAGGTTGTGGCAAGCATATTTGGAATCCCAAAAAGCTGCATATATCGCAAAGACTCTATAATGTAGCTTGCAAATACTAGATATGGTATAGTGCGTACGGCGCTCGTACGAAACCTATCAATGACAACGCTGACAGCGAAAGGATGCGACACAAAAGCTAAACATGCCAATCTGCTCGAAAAGTTTACATGAATAGTAAGTTGCATAGCACAAGCTCACTTTTGATTAAAACTCAATTCTGTTGTAAGCTCAATTTCTAATTCTTCACTAGGAAAGCATCTCGTCCGTAACATTGAACTCCTACCGTACAAATCGATTAGTTCTCAGTTGTATAGGCAACTAAAAAAAAAAAAAACAAGAGACAATCGTATTACTTAAACTATGGTAATATTTTCGATTCCCTTCTCGGAGAGAGCAGCCCCATATCATTAGATGTTTTGAATTTGACGTCTGCTACCGCCTTTCAGACATTTCATCAGCTTGAGTCAGTCCCCCTGTCTCGTAAACAATGGCGTCGTCTCAAAAGTAAGTCTGTGTATATAATGTTTTGGCCACATCAGAACATAAAAATTACCATATCATAACATGAAAATTATTTAGAAGCTAATCTTTATGGCCCATCGATTCAAAGAATTGAATCATTGTGTCTCAAACTTCTGATATATTATATTCGTGCATAGAGAGGACCTGCTAAGTACAAGTAATGCGGAGTCAGTCACCACCGATGGCGCCATGGTGGCAATTAAGCCAGTCTCTATAAAGAACGTTCTAGATCAATTTCACACATGTCGTTGGGACACCAGCAATGAACGTACTTAAGTAAACCTCACTACAATTTTAAAAATGTTGGACAGAAGCTAGTTTATTAGCACGTTCTTCCTTACACACAAAATTAATTACTTGAACCTGAAAAATTCTTAGTGTCTAATATACACTTTGAGACTGTTATTAAGAGACGACTCTTGTTTCTTATCAAGTATTTTATGAGAAAACCCGTACGTCGCTTATACTCCTGATCCATTCATACGTCCTAAACCTGAAGACAGTTATCGGGACTCGACTAATATATATTGTAGAGTCTGCTGATCCACCTCCTGGATCATACTTGAAGCATAATACACAACGCGTTACTCGTCATTAACAACTTCTACTCTGCCGTTGGCGTTTTTTTTTATCCATCTTCAGCCGTCGAAGGGCCAAACCAGACAAGCGTGTAGACCCACAGATTGACCCGCCCTCAAAAGAGGCTTAGGGAACGACGTAGCAGAGTCAGTACAACTCAACGCAAAACTCACCCAGCTATAACCTTGTCTGGACCGCGCTTGTGCTTTTCGTTTAGGTCTACTGTCTGGTCTTGAGCATTTAGAAGGATAAGCATTACGCTACCGCCCGCAAAGAACTCCAGGGCGTAAAGTACTCCGCACCCACGCAGATCAGACAACAGTTGGCAGCGTGGCTTACCACAAGCTAGTCATTGGCTTACTGCTGCGGCTGCTGCTGGGAAATGGTGGCAGCACCAGCCGCAGTCATACATCGGGCTGTAATACCAGCCACCTCCGCAGCAACCATCTCGTCTTCACGCGGGACCAAAATGTTGGTGTGGTGACCTAAGAAGTGGTCAAACCACTAGTAGCAAGACTGGTTAGGCAATCGCAGAAGGATGGAGGAGAAGACTGTGGGGTACGAAGGGGTGAATAGGCGTAGGGGCCAATCCAGTGCGCGATTAAGTTCCTTGGCTTCTCCCTAAGGGCAGGGCCAACGTCAGCATTAGCCCAGTTCAATTCCAATTCCTGCCGGACGTTGTCGGCGCCGATACAGTGTCGCCGCGGTCACAGAGACGACGTACAGATGAGAGAAGGGTAAGAGTGAAAAAGGCCCTACACTTCACCCGCTTCTATCGGATGATATTGCCCGGTTTTGGCGGTGGTTGACGCCTGCCACCGGTCGTCAGAAACTGAATCCCAGAACCGATTTCGACCCCATGTGCCGAGAGACCCCGAAAAGAGCTTGGTGCGTTGGGCAGAGAAAAGGTGGTATTGGAGCCACTGAGGCCATATTATACTGTCGGATAGAGCGAAGGTGACCACAGATTTGGCAAGATATAAGCTAGGAGCGCCAAGCGGTGGCGGTAAGCGAGAGAGAAAGGATACGAGCGAACAAAAGAGGGGGATATAAAGGTTGAGTGAGTAGAGCAGCCATTATTTTGTCCTCTTGTCTCTCTTGCGTCCTTTCTTTTGGTGTTTCTTAACGCAGCATACAATAAAGCGAGAGGCCAAGTTGGTAAGCGAGTCGGTGCCAAAGCTGTCGGGAGTAAGAAGGGGGCCGTTGCTGGTGGCCGCCATTCCCATACAGAACAAGGCAATGATTCTACATTGGAAAAAGGGTTAGATCCAGTTAATAGAGTGGTTTGTGTGCTCTCGGAAGGTAAGACTAGAAGAAAACTTTCTCATAGCTGGCGGGGGAGGGGTACTTAGATGTGAGGGTCTGATTACCCAGAAAGAGCAACATGATAAGCGCGAGATAAGAGGGAACTCGGAGCTATAACACGGCAGCGCCCACAAGGGCAGCTCGACTGAGGTGACTACTTGCGTATGGTTTCCCGGTTGTAGCTTCGGGACGAGCAGCCAGCGGAGAAAAGCGTGGGCCATAGGAAACTAAGGGCCGCCAGCAATTGAGTGTTTGACGCAGGGAGCTTCTGGGGACTAAATCTAACGGCTCAGTACTCGTGTCGCGTGCTAGTTGGGGTTGACCAACGTATGACCCGATCAACGAATAATCTGCCGGCCGGCCGGCCAGCAGTAATTAACGGACTAGTCGATTGTCGAATGCTAATGACGAAAAGGCGAGGCCGCGGCTTTGCAAAGCAGAGTCACACTGTCCTGTTCTGGGGTGGGGTGTTGTACTTGGACATGAACGCGCAATTGACCCTGACACAGACCTCGGCCCCTTAAAACGAGGCAGCGAAAAACGGCCGCCTGCAAAAAGAACAAAAACAAGGTACAAAGCGGAACAGCAGCAGGCGCAAAAATGGTCACAAACAAGGGACTTGTCCCGATGGTTCTGCGAAGAATTCGTTTTTTTCATTTGGCATTGTCACATTGGTGTGCCTGCAAAGACACACAGGCGCCTTTTGCCACAACCGAAACAATCTCTATTACTGTAGCTGCAATCCATGGTTGCATTAATGGACGACGTCGCGATGGTATTAGCGGCAGACCCAGTCGCAACGCGACACATAGCATCTAGTGAGCTCAATATAATTTTCTTGAATGGTGAAACGGCAAAAAAACATAATAATATGGCATATATATATCTTTAGAATCGATGTTTATGCTTATTTATAAACTATATTTCCATCGGCTAAGTTTACACAAATAAGTTATAAAAATGAACGAATTTGTTGCGCGCTGTATATTTAATACATACAAGACGTTTTCTTTAAAATGAGAACACCAAATAGGGCGGACTATTTATCGTAGCTGCAGTACTTTCATCAGTTTTATTGGTTGGTAGCAAGAACAAAACCCGTTTCTTTACACTGAAATTGTACAATATGTACATTACGTAAGCTGTATGAATAGAGCAAGTTCTTCCAGAACAATACACGAAATTCGTCCTGATGAGGCCTAAAACGTTCACTTTTCGAATATGACAAAAGATCAGCTACTGTCCACCGGCTTCGCCCTGGACGTACGTACCCTCGACCAAGGTTATACTAATTGCCCGAAATAGACGCTCGATGCCATTGACATCTTTGTAGCTTCCAATGTATGCGAGGAGGACCCGCCTTTGGCAACCAGCTATACGTTACCTTTGATATCCTAGAAGACAAGGAGTCTCTTTTTTCGAACGGCTCAAAGCTCTTCTCACTTTATGACTTTTTCAACCAGTCGGCTGGGAATTGTTTCCCAACAGGAAACATCGTTTGGGAAAAACGGCTGGTTCGTGCGCTGCTTTTCGATGTCTGCATTTTTGTTAACCTCAAGTTATCTATGTGCAGTCATGCACGAACGGTTAGTATTATGTCGAAGCATTAAAAAAAAAAATAGTTAGTAACAGTATACGGGTAAGACAAGCTACGAATAAACTCATAAGTCATCGTGCAGAGTATGTCTACCGAAGGCAGCATTTCCGTAAATCACAAAAGCATTTATTGAAATACGTCAAACAAAGTTAAATGTATCAGTATCGTATCAGTTACAATTATATAGAAAAAAAAAAAAGTTGCTCGCGTATGTCGGGAAGAAGCTTTGAACGTATTTTGTGAGCAAGAACAATACGCACTATACGTAAATGAAGATGTCGTATCTCGACGAGGACAGCAGTCACAATAAACGAAGACTGTAAAATACGTTTCAATCCACCTAAATATCTGCCTTCATTTAGATGCAGCAAACGACATTTAGTTAATCTTTATTTGAAATACGTTTCTAACTAATCCAAGTGAGGTAGCCTTTTCTTGCTAGCGTTTCGCTGTTTGAAGGAAGCTTGGCTTTTCCGAAAGTTACAGCCTTTAGAGCTCATTCCAACTTTTATGTGTTGCCCCCTGAGTTTCGGGCTCGTTCTGCAGGTGCTATTAAACTGCTCAGATCCAGCAAATGATACAAATTTACATTATTCATGTGTATCTGGTTGGCTTGTAGTCTCTTGCCCCCAACGCGTATGCAATGCTATGGCAAGCCAAGTGATGGAGTGTATACGATTGTTTAGCCTACGAGCAACAGACAACAAAAATCGGGAATTCGGTTCATCTCAGGTCGATCCGCCGCAGTGCAAAGTTAGAGCAGTTCGAGAAATTAAAGGAAGCAGGTGTTAGAGAGGGGCAACGAATGTGACTTCGACTAAGTTTGTCGCTTAAATAATGGAATATGAAGGTAACGGCTGGCAAGCGTCGGCGGTTACCGAAGTCTGATGATGACTTGAAGCGGAAGGTTGTGCGGTTCATCAGTGGCAGCAGACGCATTTGCAGCGACGATAACAGGAACGGCGATACAGGCAACAACAGCAGCAGCGGTAGTCGTTTGGCCGGGCTCAACGGCGATTTTAAATATCGCCGTTAGGTTGCAGCCGTCGATATTTTCATTGTTATGTTGCGCTATTTACTGGCGTTGTTACTAGCGCAATCGAGGCTTGAGCGTTTCGGTCGTTCTAGAGTACACAATATTCAAGTTCTGTCCTTGGGGTGGCGGCATGCTTCGGTCAGCACGGCGTAAGCGAAATGGTACCTTTACGGAGATGATAAAGAAGGCTGGGGGACTGGAAAGAAGACGTTCAGTCGTTTGTACGCAGCACAACTTGGAGAAGACACTTGAATTAACAGAAACATTATTGAAAATTTAACCGGTAAACTTGCATTAGCGTTCCACCGTTATCGGTTGACTACTGCGAGCTGTGTTGACCCGTGTAACTGGGGATAGAATATATGACTAGTCTGTAACAACTTAGGCAAGAAGGCTGCATT
>NW_019215225.1:0-20594 GCF_002532875.2 Varroa jacobsoni | reverse complement strand
TATCAAACTACTTCGCATTGGCTGTCTGCGAAGTCGATTCCCTCTGTTGTCGAAATATCTCAATCAGTGAGACTGGCCAGAGTTACGACATCGCTATAAAACTGTTCACTACGCCTACCTTTTTCTTGCTTTCCCGCATCCTCCTTTTCAGGCTCTTCGCGTCGTATCTGTCGTTCTTTAATCTTTTCTCGTTCTCGTGGCCTAACGCAGGCCGTATCCTCGGCCAGAATTACTACTCTGGCTATCTTTGACGCTCCACGCGCGACCGAAGGGTATGCATGCCGAGAGGGGGTAACGTTTCCTGTCTTCGAATACTGCCAAAGCAGTTTCGCGGTGGAAATGAACCTAGCTGATAAAGATTTCTCAATCCGCACTACAGTTCTATTGTCATGTAACTAACTAAGTAACTAGCTCGATCATTACCGTCCCCTTCACTGCATCCAGCTTTACGAAACATCCCTGCAGAGTAGATCTTATAATAATAGCAGTATTCTATTAATGTACGCGTCCTTATCAGACCGCTAGGTAACTTTATGGTATTAGTGATAATAAAGCGAACTTACCAACGTGCTATTTCACTACCTACGCATAGGTATGATGGTTGACGATTTTTAGAATTTTCGATCATCGTCGTTTAAGAAACCCTTAAAAAGCGCTCGGGCGCAAAGACGTGTATGGAGGTCAGACGTTGGCAGACGCGTACGACGTTGACAATATTTACATTGTTACTTCTTCTATGTGATGTAGCGTTGTTTGCTAATCGTCTGGATAGAGATAGATTGTTCTTTTCGGATGACGCCATAGGAATGAGTTGAGTGTGCGAGGGTGGACCTTGCTTTGCTAATGTTTTTATGGGCTGCGATTGTATACTTTGAGTGATTTAGCTGATGGAGCTCTAGCAATCGCGGGTCTAATTTCAACGGTCATCGCAGGTCCAACTGCAATACGGGGGTTCGTCAGCCGATCTGGTGTGGTTTAGACCAGGGCGAACCGGACCGTGCGTTTTGCTTCTTCACACCAATCCGATAATGGCGAAGTTCGTTTCAGGCCAGCCCCAGACGTACAGACACCCAGACAGACAAAACCCACAGAGGAACACTCTGTTGTATCTGCACTCTACCGTACTCTACCCAAACCATTGATAGACTTCACTTCCTAGAACCATTCATCATATCGTATGTGCGATACGCGATACACTCATTCACTCGTAATCAGGTCCATTGAGAACGTGAGGTCAGCTGCTGTTGTGGCGACGATCTCATATTGAAGTTCACTGAGGTCACCAGTCGGAGTTCGAGAAGGGAGAGTTTCGTCCGCTTTGCACTCATTCATATAATCAAAGCCGCAGTCGCTGCTGCCCGCACAAACGTTGATCAGGGCGTTACCGAACTCTTAAGAGGAAAGGCTAGTTCATAGCGGAGTCGCATCATTTATCTAAGGTACGTATCGTAACCTCTATGTAATACGGTATAAAAAAGAAACTGCGCAAGATTTAATAAATTAAAAGAAAGAGTTTATCACTTGCGGTTGATGAGTCGATTTATACCTAAGGATTGAGGAATGAGGTCACAGTTACAGAATTTTTATTGATTGGCTACTATTTTTCATTTCTTGTTACGTGCTTCACCGTTTCGATCTTAGGTAAAAAAAAGGCTTCAAGTTAGGTCAAATACAGGTCTACAGTTCAGAAATTAAATACTTCCACTAGGAAAAGAAAGCTGGTCCACTGTTGATACATATACTGCTCAAACTCTAGGATTTTCATAGCTGTTAGCTGATTCTTTTTTATCCTCCTACAAATCTATGTTTGCCTCTTCCTTATTAAGCTTTGTCAGCTGCTAGCAGATATTTTCTGTATGATAGCCAGAACATTTTATAGGGCATAGGTTAGAGACGTTTGGTACGACAGGAGTCCACCGACCTAGCAATTTTAGAGTGCTATACCGCTATAATGTGAAAATGAATTGAAAACAATTAACTCCGATACAATTATACGTTATTCTCTCAAATTACTACCATAAGTTTATCTTATAATAGGACCAACGTATATTCTATGCACTGTACCTAAAAAATAACACTTCCTTGATTTAGGCTTTTCATTTATTTGTCAGTATGCGCCTTTAAGGACACACGTTCGTAAAGTATCCATCTATATTTTAATAAACCTACAAGAAATGAACGTTTTCCTCGGTCTACGTTTTCACAATATATATATATATATAATTTATAGGTGTGTGTATATATACAATAGAAGCATTTTCTCTAATAGTTGTTATCACAGTTGGATTATATAGTCTGAGATAGGGGCACGGTCGTTACACGTTAAGTAGATTACCAATAATGATACTTTAAGTAAAACAGGGGAGACGACTGCCTCTTCATTAATTTGTAGCGTCAGACTTGTATGGTCTACATATACAGAGTTGTAGTTTGGCACGAACAGAAGTAGTAATATGTCAGGGCTCTGAAACAATACATATGCTCTAGCCAACGATGAAACTCACGGGTTTGTTATTAATTAAGTACGTTCTTTTACTTAAGGGATGACTCGTAGTAAATCAAGTAAGACTCAATGAGTGTTTTGTTTTTGCTAGCGGCAAAGGCTATTTGCGACACATTCGATAGTGGCAATTCTACGAGGAACATTCTACAGGATATGGTATTGACGAGTCTAAGTTCGCTTAGAATTGTAGGTCTGTGACTTGTCAGGATCTCGACGATACTCATGATCATCATAGAGTGCCTGGAAAGAGAAAGCAAAGAGACTCGGTTATATATTGAAGATATATGTTTATGTCAGCTCACACCTTCTGAATAGTCAGAACTCTAGTAAGAAACTCAACAAATAACAGATGGTATACAAAATATTGAATAAATACAGTTTAGAGAATAGACAATGAAGATTTGCTTAGGAAAGGCATTTCTTAGAAATTGGTAAAATAATTCCGATAGCAGTAATTTGCAAAGACTCAATCAGAAATGTTAGCTAACAGAGAGAATCTTGAGTTTTAGAGCTTTTACAACGCGATAAGCCAGTTCTTACATTGATAGTCATTGAAGTTCAGATGGCTGAGCGATTGACCGGGGTGCGTCTGAAGCGCCGCGGTGAGTTGGCTATAACTTCGGTCATAGAGGACGTGATCCTCGTTGCAAACGGCGTTCGGCAATAGCACTGGCGCCGTCGAATTGGCATTAAAATCGAACGATATTCCCGTCGGAACTTCTGGGGTGATACACTCAAAGAGTTCTTGCTTCACAACGACAGACTCAGTAGAGGCATTCAACGGAGGCATTCTTAGGCGGTCAGCAAGAATCGTCGTGCCCGTTGAAAGGTTGTCCACAGATAAAACAGGACTTGCTGGCAAAGAACAGGTTGTTTGAAGGGAGAAAATTTCAGCATGTGCTGGTGGGGTGCTTGCCGGTGGTGAGGGCGGTAACGGGGAGGATGTGTTCGAGCTGGGTGAGCTAAACGGGTCTCCAGAGGGGTACTCGAAGCTCAACGTTTGTGAGGGTTGAGTAGGTGAACTAGGTGTTATCGGCATCTGATAGTCGAAGTTAGTCGAAATATTGCCTTGATCGTAGGGCTCGTTGTCGTCAGCCGCGCATAACACTTTATCCTCTTGAGATAAGCCTAGAATGGTCTGCAGCTCACGGATGTATTCAACGGCACAACGTAAAGTCTCCACCTTCGACATTTTCTTATTAGCGTTTTTGTAACCTTGCACATGATGGCGAAGGGTATCGAAAGTTCGATTAACATGTTGCACTCTCCGGCGTTCACGCTCGTTTCGTCTTGCAACAGATAACTTGTATTTAGTGCTGTCACACATCTTGCCGATGGTAGCGACTCCTGAACCGTCTGGCTCAATTTTCGATAATGAGGTGGCCTAGCAGGTAAAGTAACAATATAGATTAGTAACTTGTTTTTTTTTTGACTCTTTGCCGAGATAGGAAAATTGCGCCAACGATGTTGAATTGAGTTAGCCTTATTATTAGGTCTTATTGTTAATCCAATGAGTAACATTTGAAGGACTACTATCATAGTTCTTATCTTCGTATCTCATTGTAAATACCGTTTTGTTATGTCTATACCTTTCTAGATTCGTGGCTTTGAGCTACTTCACATCAATCACTGAAAATGTAAGTTGAAATATGTTGAGTTTTGCTGCGTTGGGAGCTCCAAAAGTTCGTCGACTAAGCTATGTAACTAATCAAGTAAAGATCATGCACCTTTTCCATCCATATATATAACGTAGATATTCTTACCAACTGTACAGGAAGTTTGTTAAGGACTTGCGCAGGCTGAACAGTGAGTTTAGCAATTTTTGAATCCCGAACGCTGCTAGGACCGGAATTAAGAAGGACTCGCGTAATGGGCATGTCCAGCTCCATGATCTCTCACGAAAGCCAATGGCCTCGAATAACTATGGGCAGTGTTCGTATATTTAACGCTAAGGACAAAGCTGTAGTTAGCTGTTAGAAGGGAACTATTGTCGTTCCTATTTCAGCGAACGAAGCAACACTTCTCGGCGTCAGATGATAGGTGTACTGAAGGTCCATGAGTCGGGCAAACCAGTTTTGAACCCCTTGCTGGGAAAGGGCAGATTAGGTTCGGGCTCTGGAGAGGAGGTTATAAACCAGGGGTTGTATCTACAAGTGGAACCTAGACCGATCTCATTTTAGTTGTTCGCTGGAGTTGTCTATTGAACTTTATCTCAACTGAACGGACGGCTGCGGGAGTTTAACCAGTATTCTGTTGCTACGCCATTGCCTAAGGGGTTTCAAACACAAAAGGCCAAACTTCTCCTATAATGTTCGAATCCTCTTTTGTTTGCTTAAGTGCAGTAAAATCTAGTCATTAAGCGAGTGAAAAAACCAGCATTATCGGCTGTCATAGCGGCAAGATATGGATCATGTCATACATTTTCGTGGCATAAATGAAGTTACCTGTTAGATCTTTTCACACGCATGTTCCTCTTTGCCTTTTAAATGCTTAACATTTCCAACAACTTTAGAACTTTATATTTTACATACTAACTTACAAGCTACATTAGGATTGCCCTTAGCATTGAATTAATATTCCGTTGCATCAGTAAAACAGGCTTGTTTTTTTTTTATTCTTAACATAGGTGTTCATCGAAACGAGTGACAATGTCGTACACTAACTTCTTTTCGACGGGACCGTTTCATGTGTGCCAATACAGCAATTAAGGTCATCAACAACTATCTCACTGTCCGTCCTACTTATTAATATTGGCCTTTTATTAAGAGCAAGTCGACTTAACCTGTAGTAAATTGCCTTGTTAATAGCCTTAGCTAGTAAATATCTAGTGGAGTGGCCTCTGTTCGAGCTCGCTATGTATTGATTCTATAAAACTTCTATCGACCGATCTTATTGCTTTTTCATTGGCTACCAGTATGATTAGCGGATGCATCTATCATATGAGTTGCTTATTTGTCCGACAATTATGTGCCGAAAAATAAATGTTAGAAGACCATTTGAAAACTTCTCGTTTTTGCCATCAGTCGAAAATTTGTACATACCGCTCACATACATACACATACACAAGGGCCAGTATATCGTACGTAATCACCGCGCGGATTCATATAAACTACAGGCCTTAACGCGTAGGGTGGTCCGGTAAGTCGCCGATAGCAATCTCTGAACTACATGATCATATCAACCTGCTCCGATCGGTTCCGTCTCGGTAACTTTTGCTTTTTCGATTGACTAATATCAATCGCTTGGCTACCTCGTGACGAAAACAGAGACGAGCACACATTTTTTTTTACCTAAGAAACTCACGAAAAAAACCCAATTTACATATCTGGACAAAAGCGATGTGATCAACACTTCAACATGCATATTGGCTTCAACTACATACGAAGTCAGATGATTTCCTGCATCTTTTGTCTTTCAATAGCCATATAATATACGGTGGTCTCCTTACGGTGCGCCGCTGAATTCGCATAACAAACTGCAATAGAATAGATGTATGAACTTACGAAAAGGCATCTTGAAGTTGTATGTTTAGCAAAGATACACGCGTGTGTGCCTTTTGAATAGAAAAACATCGACAACTGCCTAAAACCTAGAAAGTCATATTTGCTTTTTCCAGTGTTTGAATCTACTGATAATCCAGCTCATTATCGACTTATAGCTAGGGATGGGTTTTCCTTCGTTTACATCCAATACCGATACGTTTCACCTTCCGAAAGACATTTCTAATCGGACCGCTTTGAAGTCATCCGCGGGACGACAATCTTGATTTCACATACAGTCTTCCTTGTCGTGGTGCAAAAAGCATTCGCTGAAGTACAACAGGTATCTCCACAAAAGTTTATCGAAGTAGGTAAGCTATTGTATCTTTTCACTCACTGTTACCCTAAGTAGAACGCCAGATATTGCCTTATGTCACAAAACTTTTGACGGACTTCGCTGGAGGCGATCGCATCGAAGTTAGATTTTGGGCCGGTCACATGTACGGTAACTTGTCCGTTCAGGCGACTGCCATTGATGTCAAATCCATCTCCTCCGTACTTTACGATATACCTATCCTTCAGAACTTAGGTTACTTTTTTTTTTACAGGACACGAATCTGCCCGATTCGGAGATGTCGTCCTGCAGCACATAGACACACCGGTAAGGTGTATCCATATGGCACTCTATCGCAAGCTCCGATCTTCTGCGTAACAATTGCTTGTTGAACGGCGGTGCGGCCAAACTTTTTTTTCGAATACTGACGCCCTAGAAGTCGCGATCGTATCCTGGCACACACACTATTGGCCTTTTCGATGATTAGATCTGAGTCCGCCCAAATCTTTCCGACGTTTTTAGCTTCGTGCAACGAGAAATCGATCGAAAGAACTTCGTTATGGTGTGGCATTCGCATAACTGGCAGTCATGGCGGCAACGACGGCCAAGTTCGGTGATGACAAAACCAGTCATTTTGTCAGTGACTGCTGAGATACAGTGATGGACTATGGCGGTAAACGATGCCGCAGGACAAAACATTCTATTATTGGCAAAATAACATAAAGTCCCAAGATCCGAGTCAGGTTTATCAGCTCTAAGCAGAAAGCCTATAGTGTGCATTATGGTAGCACGCAATACTCCAATATGATATGGACAAATCAATACAGCGAGCGGCAAATCAACGAACAGCCATAACTAAGAAGAGTGGCAGTTGTGAACGAACGACGTCGCGGCTCTAAGGGTATAGGTAGTCATAAGGCACCCACGGACTTCTCGGAGCTCAGCGTAGCTCCCGTCATCCCGTGTCAAGAAAATCTGGATCACCTGAGCAACTGACCGCCATAGCAAAAGAGTCATCAGTAAATTGCGGTATTTGTCTCCAGTATGAGCGATCGACGATGTCGGGCTGAATCATAGTCACTCAGGTCGGTGATAGTTTCATGTTGAAGGAGCTGAACAGGAACGAAACTCTCCCGCAGCGTAGCAGGTTCCCGGGGGACACGACGGAGAAATTGATGAGACAAAGAAAGGTAACTGTTATTGTTGTTAATAACATTATAACTGATATAGAACAACAACAAACGTAAAATGTATGTTATGTTTAAATTGTAATATCTTGATTAAAAGAAGCGAATTCGACAATATCTATTATTATATTCGTCCACACCCAACCGAGCAGTAGTAATTAAACTGGTGAAGTGCCATCTCTTCGCCAGTTACTGCGCCTCATGGTGACGGCATTAGGTGTATGTAGGATGACGTAGAACTTATTTTTTTTCGGGTAATTAGTTATACGAAGTCTATTGGGATGGCTGCGTGCATGTTGAATGACCGGCGTACGTGAAGTCCATCTATATGTCACTTAAAGCTCATTTTCTGCGAATTTCCTTCAGTTCACGTCCGTGTAGGAGGAACTGACTTTATAATCGGCTATCGATGAGAAGCAATGAGGCTCGCTTATCAGAGACGATAGTAACCTGCTACGAGATCAGAAGTGGTTAGTTGAAGTCGTAATACGAAAAGCGAGATAATGAGATGTCGAAGAAATCTCGTAAATTTTTCGCGAGCAGACCCCACTTTCCGAATGTCCTAAGTATGTGAAAATCTCTCCTTTGCATGACCTTCGCACCGTTCATTCAATGGCCATTCAATGTATAAATGAAGGGTACCTCTTCAGTATGACTCACTGTTTGTTGGGATTCTCTAATTAACGACGCTAGTGGTGGTAATTTGACGACGTCAGAGCTTCAGGCTGTAAAACCTAGAAGACGCGGGTTTGGGATCATCTGCCCCGTGAATACATACATATTCATGGTCTAAGTTTTGCGGCTTGCACAAAAAAAAAAAACCAAACAGCTGGACCGGTGTACTGGGTAGCGGGGCTGCTAGGAAATATCTACTACTTATTAATACTCTCTTATTTGCGCCGTGTATGTGCAAAATGTCTACCATTATTATCTTTGTTCCAATTAAGCTAAGGTTGTCTATTAGGCAAGCAGCAAGCAAAGTCTGGTTATCTTCCAAAGTATTCATTGTTAATGTTACGCTCTTCCATAACGGCCTCATAGACCTCCGTAATGATAGCAACAATATTAACGATATTAATTGGCTTAAGGAGGAACCTACCTAATAGCTGCAAACATACAAAGTTACTGATGGACTGAAAAAAGGATAGAACATAGTAAATCAAATAAATATAGGCTACTGAACATTTCTGTTCCCTGTTATGTACTTTAAGCCGGCCACAGCTTTTATACGTATGATAAAAGTGCTATCCAAAAAGCTCTGTCTTTTGCCGGCCACTACTGTTTCTTCAGCATTACTCAGGCTAGCCAGATAAGGGTCATATAGAGCCTATGTGTAAATGCTTCAAGGTTACTTTTAAGAACAAGGCAGCGCTAGGAAGCGCTACCTGATAGGCCGTTTCTTAACAAGATGACTGTCTCGCCGTGTCCATTTTCTGTTTGAACAGAATTCTAATACAACTTTCCCACCTAACTTCTCTGTTAGGCTCGAGTCTGTTCACTCGCGACTTGACGACAGCTCCCGCTGAGCTGTCGGGCGTAGCGTTTTATGTTCGAGTCAGTCTACCATCAACTGCACGATTTCGCCCCCCCACCCCGTGATTTCGACCGGATCGAAAGCCTTCACGAAGTCTGTATAAGTTTCTGTATAAAAAGTAAAAGTGAAGACGTCAACGTCTCAATCGTCAAACTGCCAGCACGCGCTACCGTTTTACGAGTTACGAACGGTGTCAGGTCAATCCACTAACGCTCGCTATCCTCCACCACTGACAGAGCTGTCAACACACCAATGGGGTTGAGCGAATTCAGACGAAGCCTTTGGCGAAACAAGATCAACAGACAACGTAAAGCTGTGCGTCGACTTGCCGTGAATGGCGGAATTCCCCCTAAACAAAAAAAAAAAAACCTTGATAGTTCCCTTATCGGCTCCTCGACAGGAGTATTGCGTATGGTGCTCAAAAACGTATTTATCCCATCTCCTTCCGTAGACCCCTATCACTACCGTATCAGTTAGATGCATGGCTATACTAAGCGAATGCAGGACGCTCGGTGTTAGCACGTACCGCTGTTATGATAGACCCGCTATCACCGGAGACAGCTATTGTAAACAAAGATCGGCCGCATCGATTCGCAGTGATGCGACTGTCATCCCGTAGTTGACGAGATGTGACATTAGAATTATACGGTGATTTTACCGCCTACGTATTTTTGCCAAGACTCACGCTCTATTGCGCATATCATTATGCTCACTCTGGAGCTTTAGGGCTGAACTGTGTCATTTATATGTCTTGTCCTAAAAGAATACCTACATTTTCGACTGAACGTGACATAGGCTCAACAATCTTATGGAGGGTGCCGTTAACATCGTACAGTATCGCTACAACGGTGGGGTCGAAAATTCTACCCATGAATGCTTCATCAGGCCAAATGCCAAGCTGACATAATCTTATATAAGCGCAAAATCACCTATAGCTTTTGGGGGACATCTCTACGAGTATTCTACTAGTGCCGAATTAGCCTTCAATGCAAACAGACAGGTTTACTTCGTCAGGGGGTTCAGGACCGAGACGAATCGTGCTTGGTTTCATTTTCCCTTTTTCATTTAAATGCTATGTAAATATATGAATGGTAATTAAGATCAGATGAATTTGATAATCTAATATGCCGGCTTTTAGAAGCGTTAGTACCCATGTTATTTAGTAGGTCTAACGCAGTTACACAGGTGTATCCTGAAAATGAGGGATTCACCTCATTAGATATCATGTAGTAACTCAAGGTAAATGCAACAATAGGCCACTGGAATTTCCTCCGCGTTTTCCTGTCCTGCTACGCGGACCATAGCGTGTTCATACTTGACATTATATTCGAGTAAAAGTAACAATAAGAAAACATGATTTCAACGAACAGTGGCACCTAATTCGTCCTTTGCATTTTGCCCTGTCCTTGTTTAACTAGAAAGACATAGGTGAAAAGTACAGTGGGAGTTGACGTCGACTAACGTAGCCTTCGCTATTTTTGAGGACATTACCTTAGCCATGGTCAAGTTTGCTTTGTAGTCATAATTAATTCGCCAGTTTCTCTAGCAAACTACTGAAAGACACCTTATGCTGTGGATTTTACATGGCTTGTCTCGCTAAGCCGAGAGCGCAGGTACACGCATGTACCTCTTCACATATTGGCCGAGGTACGACCGCCCTTAACGACGCTGCCTACTGTAGATGACATTTACTTACAAAATCGATACGTCCAACATGCTCTTATGTATGTTAGTCTATCCATTTATATCATCTCATATTATCTAGGGTCGTTGTTACTCCATCGTAACTACCGACGACAATTTATCTAATACCGTCGCGCAGGGTGCTCAGTGTCCACTAGACTGCTATTCTCCGACTGGTGATGGCAAACACGATTGGGTGATTAACTTTGAAAAGTTCAAGTTGCACACTTACATCACAGAGGTCAGGGCACCATCAACTTTGCGACTCCTGTTATTAGTTCAATCACGTAATGGGACGTCTCCACGTGTGATTACGGTAGACGCACCGATACGGATGAATTACCTCTACACGGCGTATTACGCCTGTCGTATGAGGTTACGTAGACTATTACCGTTTCCGCAACATCAGTACCATACTGATAGAGCCGTAATAAGGCAAAAAGGTGGGTGCCTTCATTGTGTGGTGACATCTGGAAAATAACGACAAAAAAGAAAACAAACACACAGATCTATTGGCGTATATCGACAAGTTCCTAATGATGCCGCATCAAAGCGGGTAGCAACATCGTCAAATCAATCACTTTTCGCGAGGGGATGACTTCATACTCGAGCATGTCGCGGACAATTTCCCTGTCGTTGTCCCCGCATATCTAGATGGCCTCTCGGGTAAAGGTAAACTACGTGGAAAAATCACTTTATGAGTAAGTAATCATCAAGTGAATCATTTGAGATGAGGTAGAATAACTATTGTCGTAGCACGCCTTGCCCGATCAGAGTGCCATTGGAAAACGATTTAAATGGTACACGAAGAAGAAATGTATATATTGGTTTCAGGAAGAACCCTGATTATACATTATAGAGATGTTCGCGGATGCTGTGTGTATATAGACGCAGCCACACTTTAGGTTGGTGAGCGTACACGGCTAGTAACGTCAGCCTTCGCTGGGAATGATAGTACACTTCAGTTTACGTCATAGGATCACTTCATGATGAGGTTCAATGTTTCGAAGTAGTACGATAACCTTTCGTCTGTTCATGTTAATTACTGTTATGCTGTGAAACGTTTGTACGTGTTATCAACCTGCCTATTCTTGACCTACTTCCTGATCTTTAGACCTATTCAGCGCACGTCTTACAAATACGTTGTTCAATCCTTCAGCTAGCTCTTTTTCATAAAAAAAAAAACAGCAGCGGTAAAGAAACTCCAAACCAACAGCTAGCTCTGTCACCATAACAATGATGGAGTAAGTCTTCGAGAATGGATCGGATTGCACTTTGCACCGTACCCGCCATCAACCTGCCTACCCTCTCAGAATGTAAAGCAACAGCACCTTTCGCTTGAACGCGTTCTTCTTGTTTGCACGCACCCGCTGGTGAGATGCCTAAACAATGGCCTAGGTGCACAGGGTAGAGAGTAGCCATATTTTGACAAAAAATTATAATAGCAATGACTACGACAAAGCGCCGCGAAGGTTGCGAAGGCCGCGGTACGTATATAGGTTCGTATCGGAGTTCCACATGACGTTGAAGATCTTCGAATGTCTAGTTCTACGATAACCTGTTTAAAACTTCACGGCGTATGCAGAAGTGTTGCACAACAACTGAAGTTATTATTTAACTGTATTTTCAAACGGTTGCATTTGTCAAAGCTGCTGATCTCGATCCGGTTGTTTGCACTTTCCGACTCAGACGTCTTCTGCCTGACCTGATGCCTGTCAATCTCGTCGGCCTAGGGGTAACAGAAAGTGTGAAAACGTCACGATGCACAACCCCCTCGAAGCAGGGGGTGATGAACTGCGTGAACGTTTGATACAATACAGATGCACCACAGTGCATTGTGAGTATTGTTGACTCGTACTTGGTCCTAGTTGCGTTCAGGCCTCAGACGATGCGGAACTATTGTATCTATTGAAGATGTCACTGGATACCATTCACATATAAACCTGTCACACAACATAAACATTTCTATACCGAACGAGACATCAGTGTTTGCCGAAATTACCTTATCCGACTCTAGGTCTGTACTATAAAACGGCAGAATAGTGTACGCATCCATTTTTAAATCCCAATACAGCGGCTTAATTATAAATATTATAACAAATAGTGATTTGGCTGTTATAATTTGAATAAGCACATATTAACCCCCCAGAGAGTGATCAATGACTCAGAAGTGAAGAAACTGTATAAGAGAGACCCAGACAAACTAAAAACAGAATTTCCAGACCTACCAAGAATGACGTTTTAAGACACAATGTTGTGAAGGGCAGCTTCGTACACCGAAATGTTCGACTATATATAAATAATACAAGACCCACGAAACTACCTTAAGCATCTTTAAGAGAGCGCCATATTTTCATTTGGTTTCCTTAATGAAGAATTAAGTATATAGCAAATAACACGTCTAAATAAATAACTTCCAGGTTCTTTTTTTACACGGCTGATAGGCTCTGACTGTTTGAGAATCGCTTCATTCTTGAGGTCGATCTTTTACGTGCTGCGAGAAACCGATGGGCATCTCGTGACACGACCTCATTTTGAGACCCAGACCGGAAGGGATATGCGTTCGGCTGTATGCCAAACGCTCCGCGAGTGATTAGGAGATGTGTTCGAATTACAACCACTATAACACACTACGTATATATGTACGTCTCCCATTCGAGGCCAACGCTCATCAGGGTGTGAAAATCGCGGCGCAGGCCGAACAGTCCTGGGAAAGTAAAAGCGCTGGCTGTGAATGAACGTAGTGAGGTGTGATAACTTTTTGTTTACTTGATTGGATAGCAGGGCAGCTTCAGAGGGTTGAGCCGCCCATAAAGCAAGTGAGAGTGTCAGCAAATAGGACGGGGTTTTTCGGATGAAGGGCAACTGCAGTTCCAAGTGGGACAGTCTTCCTCAAAGGAAGCAGCCGACCAGGTGAATGGCGCAGAAATCGACAAATGACGAATGTCACAGAAGCAGCCTTTATCAAAGTGATGAGGTGATCCTAGCCGCATCTTCTGGAAGCAACGGCTGGTGCTCAAAGGACAAGGCGCCGCTTCTTCCTCCTTAGGCTGAACACTTTAACGACAACGATAGGACCCGAAAAAAACGACAACAAGCTGGCCTGATTTGCCTACCAGCTATCTCTATGATTTTTAATTTATAAGGTGTTGCGCGTGATCCGAGCGAGCTCCGAATGTGGCTGAAGAAAGCCAGTCGTTTTAAAAACGCCTCCCGAATAATGATCAGACTGCGACGACGGATGGTGATGAAGATGAGATTGGAAAACATGCACGTATGATCCAGCTTATTCACTGCATTGAAGGAATCGATTTTGCTGGCTGGCTACACAAAAGATGAATTAACATCTCTAATTATATTTAGATAATTTCGTTATCTGGCATGTAGAAAGCTTACCCTTAAATTTTTACCTACTGGCCCCAAACTTGGGCTCGAACTGCTGCCACAATAACAGGAAACGGGTATTTAGCCCGTACAGATGCACATCCATACGGACCCACATCCGGAACAATCGCAAAACTTTAGTTGATCGATTTCGACTAATCTAGTTGAAAGGACACTGTTAAAGGCCGTAATCAAGCATTTTCTAAACAGAATGGGTAGATATATCGAAAGAAAACTACGAAATTGTCATCTGTACGTCGAAATTTGTGTTTAGGTCTTGCATTTATATGTCGACAGGCGCTTTGAATTATCTCGGTGTCCTTAACCAGTGTCATAGCCATGACGCTAATCAATAAGGACTATAAAACATCTGTAATAGATCGAAAAAATTGTAAGCATTACACTGGTAACGACCTCAACCCAACCTAACCAGCAACGAAGCAGTCATTTTCAAGTAAAAGTTTTCAAATTCCGGTTTTAAGGCTCAATACCGACCGGCGTAAAGAACGTCCTATAACCCTCAGCTCTTTCTCTCTGAGCAATCGCTGAAACAAAGTTAGCATTAAAAAAGCTGCTACGCCAATCCTCCCGCATATGTAATTGGTGAGGACGCCCTACCTAAAGCTATACGTTTGCCCTCGCAGTTATGATTGTCCTAATTGTTTCAAGCAAACTGACCAGGCACGCGCACAGAACTCTCTTTGGATACCTTCCGCAAGGACCGAAGCTGCTCATTTTCATTGCGCGGTTAGCGGTATCCTTGCTATGCTACAAGCCCTAAACGGGACTCGGATCGTCTCACGGTTGGAATGACTTGTGGCCCGTTATGTGAATTCTCAGCTGGGCGCAACCTAGACCTAACACCTCTTCTAACTGAAAGCGTATTCGGCATCTTCGAACTTTGTCGCCCTCGGGTCCCCCGTGATTTGACCCGCAGAGCTTACGGCCTTTTACAATCCAAAAATAGTTATTCTATGTTGTTCGGTCTTGGTGCCACGAGCGCCTGTAGGGTCGATATCCTATAGCTTTTTCTTGTTCTAACTTTCTAATCTTTCGCGCTGCAGTTCTACGTTCTTTTGTCTGTCATTGACGTCAACTCGGGACGAAGGCGGATCAACCCAGATCCAGCAACAACCCCTACCGCTGCCGGTTCAAAAGCGAGCGCCGACCGGTTGCTCTGAAGGTGAGGAGCATCACGCCAAAAGGCGTCACATCGTCCTACTTGTACGAGCCACTGTTAACTGCTTCAGCCGCCCTGTTCCCATGTGGGGCTCGGTTGCTACAAGAGTTGAGCTAGCACCCAGCTTGATCGTACGGCGGAGTGCTCCGCCCCATATATATACCCAGACTAATACAGTGAGCTCGTCGCTTTTGAAACATGCCGGCTACATATGACGGCGATAAAACGACGCCGCGGAAAGTGTTGTTTAACGGCGGTGTTCAAACCGTCGTTCTACCAACAAATAGTACAACGCTAGATCTTTTTTGGCCGAGCCTCAGACGTAAGACAAAGACACCCACAACAGCTAGTAGCGACAGTCGTAAGCATTAGGTTTAACAGCTAAATGAAATTTGTAACGTGCGTACCTTGTTGCGGCCGCAGTGGTCTGAAGTGCTCCTGGATCGGTACCTCTCAAAGCGGGAACAGCTACGTCTATACGTCACGACAAACTCATTCGGGAGTTCATTGTCTTTCGTGCGAATGGCGGAATCCGTGTTGCGCAGTACGCGTCAGTCAGTCAGTCAGTCAGTGAGTGGCACAGATCGTTGCTAGCTCATTGTACTAATTTGTGCCAGGCGTTGAGAGAGAACATCCGCTTGTTAATTTCTGCTGGCAATTTCTGGGAAACGAGCAACCGATCCAACCGGTCTATATCATAAATGTATTAGATAATATCAGGTTATACTCTACAGACGTGGTCACACCATTGAACATACTTAGCCAAGTTTCATAAATAATAGATATTTAACGCATAAGTAGGCATGTGCTAAATATATAATTACTGAAAAATGAGGAATTCCTTAACTCAGCAGTTGCAGAATACTTTTGAGTACGGTATTTTTTTTTGTTCATGTGTATATACTTCGTAGTTAATACTGGAAGTTTTGTGTATTAGGTTAATTAGGTAAGGAATTAGGTTTGCTAAGGCTTGGCCTAGATAACGAACACACTGTATTTTTTGTACAAAAATGTATAAAATAAGCTGTCAGCTATGTTTGTGGTCGCAAAGATTAACACAGGCTTAGCATGACATTGCAATTTCTATCGAACAAAAAAAGACAACTGAAAAATACTAGAAATAGGGTAAATTGAATGTCAGCCTATCCAATGCTAGTGGGCCCGTTATAAACCACTAAATGAAGAAATGGGTTTAGTAGTGTAACTAATATGGACTTACCCATCTCATTCGTTTAGCGGGAGCGTACAATATTTGACGGAACATAGGATTTCTTCATTAATATAAGTTATAGACATCTCCAAAGTAAGGTAAAATTCTTCGAAGCCATCACGACCTTCTTTGAGGTTCGAATATGCTGCTGCTACAAACCACTGATGTTTTTTTCTAAAGGTGTTAAATCAACTTGTCAGTGGTTTCCAAATTCAGGTATCTAAATCAAACATCAGGTCCTTTTCTAGTTGTAGGCTGATAACACTAGGAGGTTAGAAGGTTGTATACCATCATTTCAGTAGATATTCTTATTTTAACTCGGTCAGCTGTGACACTAAGCGAGTGAGGGGCCGATATAGTGCTAAAAAAAAAAACGTGATTATTTAGGGTGCTTCGGAAGCAAGATTAGGGCACCAAGCTTGCTGAGGTCCATTCACCGCTGTAGCAGTGAGAAAAGTTGATATACAGCCTCACCTCGAATCCCACCCTATTGGGGTTAATTGTTCAATTTGCTGGGATCACGACTCGACGACCGTATTGAGTGGGTTGGGCCAACCCGAAACAGTGAGCATTTACTTGGCGCAAAAGTGACGAGACTGCGTGCACGTACAGCAGACATATATATATATATATATATATATATATATCGGGCATATGAGAATATTTCATATGAGCTCTGTCCATCGATGCACGTTCTCCGGCTGCTCGATCGACAGCTGCATGCTTTTGTCGTTATTGTTTAATATGTGGCTAAACTTGTCCACATATAAAATAAAGTAACTTTTTTTTTAAATATTAATTTGATTCTGCCATTTCGGTTCGCTTACTGCGTGCCACCACATCACAGCTCTTCGTCGGATCACTATCGACCGTTGCCATATTACCACTCTAAAGAGACACTTCGCTAACGAGCTCAAGGCTTGACGGATAAAAACTTGCAAGCTATGTTCGATCCTTCTCTGACTTGCGTGGCTTTCTCTAAAGTTTCGTTCAGCCACTACTGACGGCAGAAGATTGTTTTGGTGGCCAAAGCCAATTAACGATCGAGTTCAATTGAAACGCATAACAATTCGCTAGTTAAGAAGTGCACCCTTGATTCTCTGACTGCCGTCACCAAACCAAATCCGAGAGTGCGCAGTACGATCGGATATTCCTCATCACAATACGTAGTAGCTGATATTTCTCACCCCTATGTCAGATAGATGAGAACAAATGTCCTATTAAGTTCTACTGGATAAATAACCGTTTCATTCACTACACGCGCGGCCTTCATGCTATCCTTGTCGTGCCTTTATGCATGAGCATCGCTCGTGCAGATAGCATTTTTCATATGACCTTCTAATCGGGCTCAATGGAGAAGTAGCTGTTTATATGTATGGCGTTTCAGCGATCAGTGTCCACGTAGTGCCGCGTTACTTATCTAAAGAAGGCCCTTGTTACAGTAGGACATGAAGTATCTTCATCAGGCATCTTTCATCTCGTTCACTGCTTCCGTTTGTCCTATCGTTAGCCAAAAGCCTTCGATGGCTCCCAGTGGATGTTATTCTATCATATAGGCCTTTAGTGTCTAATAACACTAGTCGGCTTTTAGACTTTTCCATAGGTTTATCAGCGCTGCTGCTGTCGTTGTTTCTGTTAGGGTAGGGATTATTCCATATTTCTACGATCGGCCATCTTCGTCTGTTCCGTTTCCAAGATATCAGCTGTCATATTTAACTATCTGTGCCCATCTAAGACACTCTAACGCATTGGTATGCGGACAAAAAGTGTTTGCATAAAGAAGCAGGGCTGGTCGGTAACAGCTGACGGTAGCCGCCAAATTGATTGAACGATCTTCACTTTAAAACGTATCTCCTAATGATTGATTCATCTCTTGAATCTCGGCCGTTCTCAGAGTGCCCGCCGTCTAAGGTTAGGCTTGTCGTTAGTGGAGAATTTCACCCGAACGATCTGTCGACTTCGAACAGGCCTACGGAGCTGTGATACTTCGGCTATATTTTGCTTTTTTCTGTCGTCAACTCACAGCTACGTGGCCTATCGCTAGCCAATATTATTGTATAGGAACCAGCAGAGGCAGCAAAGCTTCTCGTCTTGGCTGGCTGGCTGGCTGGCTGCAAACTACTGGTGAAAAATCAACGTTCCGTATTTACAAACGCGTGCAAAGTCCTATAGGCCAGTCAGGGTAGAATTGCAGGGGGTTTTTGTTACCCTGTTTGGTGTTTGAGCGGGCCAATTGTACATGAGCAGGCCCTATTCCTCACACTGGCCTACTCTATTTAAGCCTGTAAAATTGTCTTCCTTTTGCATGTACATCATCTTCAGAACTTCCGCCTGTGTACGCTTCGATTTTTTCACTCCGTTGTTCTGTCAGCTTCGCTCACGTAGCGTGATGGATCCCCTGAATAACGTGATAGGCCCTGTTGTTTGACCGATGGAGGTTTGGCTGCCGGTCGAAAAGCAATTAATGAATAAAAGATTTCTTTTCTATGGATCGCGGAACAGAGGGATGTATCTAATGCTGATAGTTCGCGAGGAAGGGCGGCGACCCTTGATCGCACTTCCATACGGGTTGCTTTTTTCACTCCGTTTTTCCTTCTTGTACCTATAAAAGGTCTATTGCGAGACACGTCATCTAATAAACGGTTTCAATTTTTATAGAAATTAGCGCCCTCGATGACGGGTCCTTCCTTCTGTTTGTTCTCTCTAGCTTTTGTTTATATCGGAATCGATAATATTACTTTTGCGTAGTACTACGACGATTTCGTGAGCATGTCTTTGCGAAATGGCTGAATCAATATACGGGAAAAAGGAGTTACAGGAAGAGGTCAATTCGAAGGTGGTAAATATCTAATTGAAAACAAGTTCGTCTGCATTCGATTGCTTAAGGGACATATACGATACAAGATGTCCATAAAACTCGACTGAAAGGAAACTCCTGGCTTGAAAATAGGCTGTTCCATTGCATCCGATATCAATGTCATTCCAAGCTAACAAGTGAACCGTTCAGCCTTCACAGTCAGCAAGTAAGCATATCGTACGGCAGGCATCCTCTACTGCTCGTCGTACTGGCGGCAGCAATGGTACCGTATCGATGAATCGATCCTCTGAACAAACACTAATCCACATCGGGCCTGCGCAAGTAAACCACACAATGTCGGCCGCAATTTGTTTTTGCAAATCGTCCATCTATTCGTTTCCTCGGTACGTACGGTTCACTTCGGCGGCTCCCACTCGGCAAACTGCATCACGACCGTCAGAAGCGTCAACTGCTATAATATTATGGTCCGTTTCAGAGACTGTACCCGAATTATCAGTGTGTTTAGACTGACACCCGAACTCTCCGCCTACTACCTGTGCTCTCATCGAAACCTGTATGCTCGCCAAAAGTAGACCATATCACCATCATCAACAGTACAAAGCCTACTTGAACGTTCTTGTCATTTCGGCTGGTTGCTATTCTCGATATGGCTGCCTGTTGTGACTGACGCCCGGTGAAGTGCTTCGCCGCTACAGGCTTACACTGTGTCCTGCTTGCAGCAGGACACATTTCGTATGTTTTCAATTGGCTACCATTCTATCTCTGTAGACACTTCTCTGTTGTAGCTGTTATGTCGACGGTTCTGTGTTAGCTTGATAACGATGTTTGTCTATAAGCGCTCGTTCAGCTGCGTTTTGTTGTGAACGCTTGTGTGAATGTACGTCCGTATGTCTGTGTCTATTGAACGAAATCAATATGATTTCTTTTGGCTAGCAGAGCCTTTGAGGGTGGATGACGGTCGGGGAGAGCGTCGGGAACAGCTTGACAGATAGCATAGGATGTCAGAAGAAACGCAAGAAAGCTACAGAAGCGTCTTGGGGACGAGGACTACCTAATTTCTGGGTTTGAGTTTGAGCCAGGCTGACACCCAAACCGCGCGGCTCTGAACCGGCAGAATGTTGCAACAGCGCGGACTTGGTAGGAGTCAGCTGAACTTATAGCCTTAACAATGTTGGTGTTGTTATTAGAGGCTGTTCCGTGTATCCTGTCACACAACCATACAACTATACATATGTATATATATATATATATGAGAACGTATACTTATAAATGTTGCTAAAAC
>NW_019215224.1:0-20636 GCF_002532875.2 Varroa jacobsoni | reverse complement strand
TCTATATGTATATATATTTTTTTTCATATAAAAAATATTATGAATATATTTTTCTTCTATTTTATATGTCTTCGTTTATTGCGGGATAGTATTATTCAACGTTCACCCAAATTAACTGGAACACGTGTCTGAAGTGGCCCAGACAGAAATGATCATCTAAGTGAGTTAAACTGATTTGACCCGCGGATTTTCAAAAGTGCCGAAATCAATACCAACCCATATTCGGTTTTTCGTTAACGTATCTTTGATAAAATATGTGTTGTTTCTAATCTCGATCATTTCTGGTTAGTGTATTCAGACGATGTTAAGGATGCGCATTACTTCGCGTCCATCATACAAAAACATACATCAAAAAAAAAAGATACAAACACGGTCATAAATTGCGTTATTTTTGAAGATATTCTGTTTGAGATGGCAAATCGTTTCCACCTGTGCTTTATACAATGACTAATTATTCATTCTCCATAAAAATACATTTGGTACAATTATGTCAATTATGATTAAGTTGATAAACGTTAGAGTGTCGAACGTTCTTTTGCTCGCGACGACTAATAGACATGCTTCTAAATATATTTTTTCTGTTTAGGGTTGTAGAATGCAGAAAATATGTATCAACGGTCGGATTGGTGGGGTTCAAGAGGTTCAAATAAGGCTTATGGGTTAAGGTAGTTTTTGATTACATCTTAGACTCAGTTTTCTGCCATACGTTAAATAGCTATTCAATATGATTTGCGTGTTCCTAGCTCTGAACTTGATAAATAAACGTAAAATGTGATATATTTCACTTTTATATGTATCTGCTTTGTGCGTGCTTTTTGAAATTAACCGAATAGGTAGCGATGAGGCTTGACCACGATATCCCGTCATGCCGCCTTCAAGTCTGCTTGAATAGATGAGGTAAAAAAACATCCATGCAGGCAGCTAAAGCCAAAAAAAAGGACCAAACAGAGGCCTAATAACGTGCAAAGCATATTGGATAAATAAAGATTACCTACGGCGGCAAACGTGGCAAACCTTAGTGAGTTCTTAGTGGCAGATGCCGGAATTAAATTATTCTCTCTCTGCGGTGTACTAATTTGTCTAGAAACCAAGATGTCCTGATTCCAGGTGCTTGTTTTTCCTAGTAGGTTGTCAAATAATAATTTACGGCAAATTTAACGGCTTCTTCGAAATAGAATAGTATTGCTAGTTATTTTGTGGCAGGTGTATTGCATTTTCCCCGTGTCTCTACGTGAGGTCAGCTGAATCAACAGAACGCGATTGACAACAGTGCTATTAAAGTAGATATCAGCAATGTGTGGGCTTTTTCTAAATGCGACCTCATTGGGCCATTGACTCGAGCGCAGTGTGCACACCCAGATACATGAGACACAAGTCATTTGGTGAAAATATAGAGATTCATGATCTTGGTGACAATTTATAGTATAGCGGCTTGACGAGGTTCCACTGAGCAATTTCATCGTCAGGATAATCCATGAAAGCAATTGATGCTATGTAGGTATATAAATGTGCGCGTGTCAAGCGTGTCCGATTTCAGGAAACTCGCAGTAGCAAATTCGGTTTAATACAGAAGAAATGATGACATATATTTAAGGTACCCCAAACAAAGTTTACAATTACCTTTCTTTTTTTTATGCGTTGTCATTGCTCTCAAGTTTATTTTTTCCTTTGTTCTGACATTACGCTGCGATAAGGTACATGCCTATATATCATTATAAATATCGCATATGTCGGGTGTGCTTCAATGCAGGCCTAGAAGTTTTGCCAATTTTCTGAGAATCTGCTTATTAACGCCGCTTCATAGTTGAGATAATATGTTAGCGGCTGGCTTTTTTTTTTTGTTACAGCTTTAAAAGCAAAAGGACTTGATCTAGAGAAACTCGAAAGGCAGCTCCATTAGGCTTATTCAGATAGTACGATTATAGAGTGCTGAATGTAAATTTCTGCCTCAAGCTTTCCTGCTGCCTCTTTGCATGTAGGGAAAAACAGTGTCGCAGCGGCAAAGCTTGAATTTCCATAATTGTCTTTATAAATTTACCTAAAACAACATTACCAGATTATGTCGCACCCCAAACAGGTTCCTCAGAATGTTTCAGTGTCATTTTGGTTAGTAATAGTATATTTTTTCCCAAAGCCGTTATCCTATGCTGACAGATAATACTGCTCAAACGAGCGCGGTGTTTGCGATAGTTCTGTCGTTTCGTTCTTTTCAATCAGCCCCCAGCAGACCCACACTGAAATCTATTTCAGCAATAATGTTCTAGTGCCATATTGTTAACACGAACGTGGACGTTATCTAATTCAGTTCACAGAAACTCGAGCTTAAACATTAATATTCTTTTTATTATTATATAGGCACTTAACGCTTAAGGCGGTAATAACGGCTTATACGGCCCGAAGAAAATCTAACACATGGCTATAAATTGCAAAGAACGTTGGGCTTTTTCAATAATTCCACGCCTGACTATACTTCTGTTCGACTCAGTCGCCGAACGTTTACGTAGCTTAAACGGCGAGCGATATGTATGCATCATTATCGGGTAAACGTCTTACGGGTAAAAACTAGTGGATACATAAATAAGTTAAATTAGCTGCAAAGAACTTCTTTGTTAATGTAAGTGTTGTATTGATGGTGTGAAATTTTATAGTCTAACGATTGACAGTGAGAACTATTTTCGTCAATTTCAGTTAATCCGGTATTGAGGACCGTGAGGATTCAAATCACACTTTGGCAACGTTTTAGACAACGATATCACATTTTGTGAAATATGCTGCGACTGTATGTATGCATATAAGTACGTGTACGTAAGTATATGTATATATGGCATGTTTGTCTTTTGTCACGATTCATCCGTCATTCCGTCGATGCTTGAAATTTTTACGTGGCATGAATTTACGAAGCTGATTCACGCGCGCAAACTGTCCCGTGCCGCTTCTGCATGTCGCTGCCTCGTTTGCCCATGTGTATCATTGTGGACAACAGTTTGTTTAGTAACTGAAAGTAATGGCATATATCCAATTCTCCTCTGGGTATCCACGTCAGCTCCAAGCCCTTCGTGCTATTCATTAATGCCGGTGAATCGCAATCCTCCTGGCGGGAATTGGTGCGCGGACTGCGTTTGCTGTCTCCTTTCCCAGACACTTTCCATTTCTCTCTTATCGGCGCGCAAATAGCGGTTCAGCATGCGACGTCTTCCCAAGAAGGTTTAAATCGCTTGACAAGACCCGCTGCGCCAGAATCGCCCGACGGAGCAAAGCAGCGTCAGCTCGGCGCTAGGAATAGCGAGATCAAAGCAAGTAAAAGGTGGACTGACTACACAACAACAGTACGAATCGGATCAACCATTACCAAAACACAGTCGCCATGCGGCTCCTTATGGTGAGCGCCATAGAACCCCTGCTTGCTTACGTGCTACCTAAACCTTCTCGAAAATCACAAATTATATTTCAATAACGTGCATCACTCGTCGATCCTTGTTTATCGTGTGCATCTGGCTATTGGTTATTTCTACTGCTACTGCTAAACGTCCAAAAGTGTCTTATAAGTGCGCCTACCTGCCCGGTCTATTTCTACCATATCGCTACTCTGGATTACTCCGTCATCACAACGCTGAGGTTACGTTTACGGTGCTATGCAGGCGAATCGGTGTGCTATTGACGTGTACTCTACTAGCGGCCACGATATGCCGGTCTTGCTTACGTACTTCGTTGGTCCCATCTCCGGAACGAATAGTTGTCACGCTGAGCTTGACGTTCAAGTGAAACAATCTTGGCTTGGCCAGATTTTGATTTAAGTTGGTGCCTTCGTTCTACTCCACAGCATAAAAGCTTTCTTTAAGAGCCATATGATGTACACTCAAGTACGGAGGTCACGCAGTGTATGACTGTACACTTGATTCCGCCATTAGCGAGGCTATTATAAGGAGCACAGCCTGCCTGAGGGCCTGCTTTCCGTCTTGCTGCGTCCATTGGATCAGTACACTGGGTGCCTCTGAGTTAAGTGCATTTTCTTTAAGTAGCTGGATTTTCACCCTACCAGTTTCGATGGAAATGCATTGCCTGGATTCATGCGTAGTGTTTGGCTTTAATCGAATTTTGCCAAAGCGATGTAGAATATCGACAAGGTACTCTTTGTGGGTGATCCTGTGGGGCCCCCCCCCACGTACGTAATCCCAATTATATGCAATCAGCATTCAAAAGATCGCTCGGGCGGTATGGAACTTGTTTTGAATACAAAACTGACGGCGTCAATTCTACGAGTGCGCGCTTTTACCTTTAACTTATGAAAGTTTTGAATTTTACGTACTGTATTTCCGTTAAGTCTTGCTTCAAATGACAAGTTTGATTTAAGTGCATGCGGTAATTGCTAAACTTTACCTTTGATCTCCTCTCGTCCACTAACTACCCTGTATTCGTTTGGCGTTTGCTAGAGATTGGTTTTCATATTTCAGTAAGAAACCAGTCTTGATCTTCTCAGCCTGAATTGCTGCTTGAATCGTGTTTACTGTACGACAGATATAATTATAACTGCATTAGATAATTTCGTATCATCAAGTATAAACTGTCTGGGTTAGCAAGTGTCCTCGACATAGTTCAGATCAGTTTAGTACGTGTCGAAAACCCAAATTGACGACGAAAAGTCATTTTTCATACGAGTTCGACGATTATCTCGCGTCTGTTAAATCGCCCTAGTAATACAGCACGTCATCTAGGCGACGCAGAGGAAAGCGAAGCTATAGGTTTGAATAAACCAATTTCTGATGCGTTATCTGCGCGATTCTCGTTTTGGCGTTTGGCATCCAAGCGCTATGGCGTAGGCAAGCGTGTCAAATCGGCACTTGCCCCGATTCCGATCGTCTGCCCAGTTCACGACAGAATCTAGTTTTTTTTTTTTTTTTTTTTCTCAAATTTGCAGTAAAGTAGCGAAGTTCGTGTTGTTTCAACAACAGATTTCTTTATCGTTCCTTTATCTATTTACAAAAGCAGGTACTTAAGTATATCATATTACTTAACAAAATTATAGCCAACGCAATTGAATAGGGGGGCAACAAGACAGATCACACCTATCCACCTACCTACTTACTAACGCCTTTGTCATAACATTATTGCGTGATTACGGCAGGATAATCAGCACTTTTTTGTACGGCACTCTCCGACTAAGCCTCTTTGTGAGAACAAGTTGTCGGATTCAATCTGTTGTGATAAACATGAAGAACTAGCTCTATTCGGGTGGGTAGTCGGAGCGCGTCGTACGTGGGTCACCTGCGACAGATCAGTGAGACGATCGGCTATTAACCAATTCCAGTGCTGTTGTGCATCGATAATTGTTGATATTCAACACGTATTTATATATGTTGCCAACATTGAACAAGCGTAGCTAAATGCCCTCTGCGCTTCCGACGGGAACGGACCTATAGAGATACGTTCTCAGAATGATCCAACCAGGTATAGTTTTTTGCACACGTGTCAAAATATTACCACTAATCGTGCCCAACTCAGCTTCAATAGCTTCTACGTTGAGCGACATTCAGTGTTGCGGCATTTATTTATAGTTGCAGCATTGAATCTTAGAAAAATTTTATTTTCTAGGTCAGTAGTAATAATAATTACTAACGGCATTAGAGCATTTTGATTTGGGGCATACGTTGATACTATCAGAAGTACGTTTTTACAAATTATAGTCTTTACTACATTACGCATTAAATAGTTGATGCTTTAGCCTTCTTAAGTGAGCGCACGGCTTCTGAAGTTTGAGAAAAAAAGAGCTTCACTCTCAGAATACGCGTAGATTTAAGTCTTAAATAAACCTTTCAGTAATTTTCTCCAAGATTCTACTCAATTTCAAGTAGTATAAAGGTTTGGCAGAGTTTGAAAGCGCGATAGCAGCACATGTGTAGTTGAGCACGGTTCACGTTCTTAGTAACGAAACAAAAGTTAATTCCGTAACTTAAAGGTCCACAATGCACCTAATCGAAGGTTCGTACAATTCCAAATTTAGAAACAAATCATTAGCGTATTGTGACTGGTATCTCATTGACTCGATTACGACCTACGCACGATTTTCTCTGACGCTAAATTGTACAGTCAACAATGGAATGCATCTATATATTGAAATCATAGTTAAGCTCAGATACAGTCGTTCAAAAACGCACCTCGTAATTCTATGAAAGAAATATCTGTGATCTTTTCCAAATTTCAATTACTATATATGTAGCTAGAGTAATAAGTAATTTTCATAACAGCGCTAAATGAGTGGCAAGCTGTCTAAATTCAATGGCCAACAATGTTCTAGCGCTTCTAGGTATCTTCTTCGTTCGTTCCTTCCTTCCTTCTCCTGTATTCTCGTTGATCCAGTGCAGGGTCAGGGAGGGCGGAGACAGTGTAGTACCAATAAAACAGATCATTTGTCAATAAGTAAAGTGGCCTTATTAAGCGTTGAGCATTTTTTTTCTCACACTCAGAGTCGTTAACGCGTATCAGCTGCTTGAAAGCATTGTCAAGATTTAACTTTTATTGCGACTACCTCAAAGTTAAATTGGTTGTATTTTCTAGCCATTGACTTTCCGTTACTTTTGACAACGGCATATTCACCTTGATCTTTATACGTATTTTTATAGGACATTTTGCAGCTTTCGTAACAAGGCGAGCATTACGTATCATAGTCAAGCGTCGCTGCGTCAACTTACTGCTGTTCCATGTTCCTCATTGTAAGAGTTAGTTGTTTTTGATAATCTTTAGAACAATTGATGGAAGTGCTCGATCATCTCTACGAGAAAGCACACTGGTGTACTTGTCATCATATGGCTGTTCTTTTTTAGGCCGCTAGCTTATTCCAGATCTTGCAATTGTGAACGTTATCAGCGTATCTATCTTCTGCTCTATCGGTTACTGCTGATTGAGGTCTGTATGGGTACGTGTGTTTGTCCATGTCAATACCTGTTGGTATTCGCCGCTGGGTCTCTATGACCGTCTTGCTGCTCAAGCCAAGCTGTCGTGCTATCAGGAAAACATCGTTGTTCGCAGGTTTGCCTGTTACCTGATTGTGTCCTGTTACTGCTCCTGCTGTCGTGCGAACAGTCGCGGCTTCTTGGTTAAAGTGGTCTTCGTCGACGGTGGCGGAGCCCGATTCCTTTTGGATGGACATCACGGCTGATGATAATGTTCATGAAGATGCAGATGTTGACGATTCCGATGCGGCTGCTGTTCAAGCTTCGGCTGTTGCGTCTGCTGTCTGCACTTCCTGCTACAGATCCGCTGGTGTTACTGCTGCCGCTACTGGCGATTTCTTTAACCGCGACCACGCGGATGCGGCACCCACTGCAGCGCAATGACATGAGGGGGCTCGCCGGCTCTGGTCTTTGTCATAGGATAGACGGAGTCAGTCATTTCCACTGGCCGGGCAAAAAGTTGAGTTGAAGAGTCTACGAAATTCTTTCGAGAACTGTCGAGACGGCGTTAACGACGACGGTGACCGTAAAAATTCATGCATATTAATCAACTGAGTTAAAAACGCATGACCCGTCATTGACTTTACTTAGAATACAGCTGACTTGAAAGGAAAAAAATGAGGTTACTTTCTTCTGTTGACATACGCGTGTGCGACCAGACGTCACGTTGCGTCAAAGTGTTGTTGCTTACCGTCTGTGTCTTCTTCTTTGGATAGCACGTACTGGACTATTTAGGATATAGCATTGTTTGGACGCTTTTGTGCAAATGGCAAAATATACGTGGTGGCTGTTTTCGGCTTCTTTTTTGTTCGGTGTTTAGTCGCTCGTTCCTTTCTTTGCAACTGTTACCCTTAACTTCGTCAAACATTTTCAGCTACTGACGTAGTATATAGCATTAGCCATAACAATTGGTCAGGGAGACAGCTCATCGAATGCGAGCACCCACGTGATGTCAATTGTTTCTGCTGCTGTTATTAGAAATTCTTCTTCTTGAACATCTATAGTAGTCCTTGTCATGTTCACCATCTCCCGTGAAGCAAGCATTTATTTGACCGATGGGGGTGTCTTCGTGCGTCTCGTTCGCGTTACGACAGCGCTGTCGTCCCTATCGCTAACGCCGTTCTTGCTTCTGCATAGGTTACTGTTGCTGCTACTTCTGCACTTCTGTTACACTTCGTTCGCACGACCGTTGGTGAACCAAAGAAGTAGTGTAGTTGCCCCGCCACTTTCGCGTTACACTGCTGGCTATAATAGTAACATAATTATGGTACTATATAGACCAGATGTGCTGTGGGGCATTGAACAGATGACGCGAATAGCGCGGGCGGGCATCATTGAATTCATTTGTTTCACTTGTCCAAACTAACCTATCGCGCCAGCGGGAGCAGCGGGAAAGGCAGTAATAAAATCACTGTACCCGTTTTAGCGTATACGCTTGCAGCATCAAGTTCGTAAGTGTTCGCAAGCGCAACGGTGTTGAGAAACGTGAAAAGCAGTGCTCTCCCGTCCCGCTCCATTCATCTACCCAGTCACCCCAGCTTTTTGTACTGTTACACGCGATCGAACCGAAGAGGTCTATAGCTTTACAGGTCTGAGCTTGTCCCTCGTCCATCATACGTCTGTCAACCTTTTTCCCCACAGGCATGATAGTAGCGGCGGCATCGACAGTGGCATCGAAATAAAGACCATCGTCTTTATGTTCTTTGTGTCTCTGCGTGCTGCAGATGCCACTATTGTTGTTGCTGCTGCTGCCGTGGCTGT
Organism: Varroa jacobsoni; assembly: GCF_002532875.2. Lineage (NCBI taxonomy): Eukaryota > Metazoa > Arthropoda > Arachnida > Mesostigmata > Varroidae > Varroa > Varroa jacobsoni. The sequence goes on along the minus strand of NW_019215224.1, from coordinate 11,928 downwards.
AGCTGTTGTTTCTGCTACACATACACACGAAATCCGCTTGCTTCCTCCCTAATGTCGGGCAAAGGGAGCTTTAGGCCTTTAGTTTATGACGGCCATGGCAGTCGCGATCGTGACGATCCGGCTACCCCGTTCGATGTTCGCGGTTCACCACTTTCTATCTCAACAAAAACGACGACATCAACGATGGTGATGATAATCGCTGCTGCTGGTACACGATTAGTTGCTCCCTGTAATATTGCTACTGGTGCTTTTTCCGCTGCCGTCGCCTAACCCACGCTTCGTCTTTGTAGCTTGGTCCCACGTTTTGCTTGACGGCACACTTATTCCTCGATGGGGTTTCAGAACAGCAACTTTTTTCATGGCGTCTGTGATCATCGTGGCACCCTGGGGGGCAAGCAGGCGTGCACCGCGCCGCCTCATCACGCAACGCCGCCATCATCTTGAGTATCTTGACCGACCGCCCCACTGTCTCCTTCCTTCAAACGGCTCCGCTCCCAGCGGAATCGATTCTTCGTTGATTTCGGTGGCTGGCCCGATAATGAGCAGCAGCAAAGAGCCAAGGTTTCAATCGGCAGACGAGCTACTGGAGCGGCCGTAATGGTCGGGATGTTACACTATAACCACTGTCGTTCTCGCAGCTTCCGTTTCCATTTCCGTCGAAATGACATTGGATTTCGTTTCCCAGCTGGTGAAGTCGGTGGCATCATCGGTGTTGTCGGTCATGCGTTTCGTGCTGCTGTTAGTGGCTGGCGTTATTGTTGATGTCCATTATTAGGCATTTCTAGCACGCTGAATGTTCTCAGTGAACCAACAAAGATATAGGGGTGATCTGCATGATTCGTACGAATCCCGGATAGATAGATTTGCTGTTCTGGCTTTCGGATAGCAACAGCGACAAAAGCGGTACAGCGTGCACCAAAGCTATCAGCAGCAAGACGAAGGGGAAGCGGCAGTGTGTATATATAGGAGTAAAGGAAAGGTGCGACGAAAGGAAAGGCACGTTCTTGATTGCTCCAGCATCGACATTTGTTCAACGGCCGTTGCTGGTGATATGGGTCAGAACCGATGGGACAAAATGTTAGATGTTCTGTCGTGTATATAAATGTATGATATGACCATGATGATGGCATGGAATCAAGAACGATGTCCGCGCCAGAGGAGCGGTACAGACAAACAGAATATATATATATATATATATATATATATATATATATACATATATAGATTAGCCACGTTGCCGATTCCCTTTAAGTACAGACGGACTGACAGACGAACAGACGCAGCCATATGCCTATATAATACATGAACAGGCCAACATAAACGGAAACCCGAACATGAGACAGTGCAAGCAAGACTGCTACTGGACGATTTGGGCGAGCGAGTGGTTAGCGGTCGGAAAATTACGGCGACTCCATCGCTGCTGTCGTAGCTGATCGACAAGCTTCTCTTCGGGCGCGGCCTATTGCTCTTATCAATCTGTCTTCAAGGAGATTTGACCAGTTCGGACTTGTTGGTCGCTTGGTGCGTTTCTGTGGATCCGACGGCGCGACACAGTTTGAAAAAGCAGCGGAAGCAGGGTGTTGCCCCTAACGACAACGCCACCTACGGCTGACAACGTGCACGGCAGCGGACATGGTCCATTGCCGGGTTCGTTGCCACGCGGAGCCACAGCAGTAGGGAGGGGACGGGAGCAGGAAGCGCGCAGAAAGGGACGGAGACGGAAGGCTAACGGTCATGCTGCGACCGCCGCAAGCGCACACACGTGCTTAATTGGGTTGCTTGCTTGGCTGGATGATGAAACAGCACCCGTTAAAATGGCAAGTGACCGCCGCGAGTGACGTACAGAGGGGATTGACAGAATTGATGGCCGACCGTGCGGCATCGCGGTACAGGGTCAAATACCTTTTCTAGGTGGTAGGTATGGCACCACAACTCGATTGCTTACAATAGTGGCTGGCTCCGTTTACGTCCATTGTACGCAACCGTTTCGTCTTGTCGTCGAGTACCTGCCGCGGCTGCATTTTTCGTTCGCTTTACGCTGCTTCGCTCGTTGCTCGGCAGCATTAGCTGGCCGATTGACTGAATAGCAACTGACTTGGTGGTTTATTCGTTACGGTGCAGTGCGCAGTTCGATCTACTATTGCCGCTGACGCTATGTAGGTCGTCTTCTAATTGGAGCGCCGATTCAAGTAAAATACCCGGACAGGAGTCGGAAAGCCGAAGTCCATCCGTCGTTTGACTATCCGGCTTACTGGCTTCCCGCTTATGCTTTGGATTTCCCCCAGTTTTGACTTGTTGCCCGTTACGACTTTCGCGTTGGTTTTTCCGCTTACCTTACGGCGAAATTACATCGTATCCCATCGTATGTATGTTAGTATCGATGCCGCTGCTATGTACTGGGGAATGAATTCGGTGTACTGCAAAAAGCAGATTTGTATGGCGCTATTCTTGTAGTAAGATCGATTGAGAGGCGCAGGAATAAAGTGAAGGTCGTCCGATGGTGGTTCGTTGTTGCCTCAAGCTTGGCCTGAGTGGGCAGTCTCGGCAGAACCAGGGCCTGTCTGTCTATGGACTAGCCAGTTTACTACTGTTGTTTCAGCTGCAGCTACTAGCATTATCTCGGCTACTGCCGTTACCATGATTATCACAACTGCTACTAGTACTGCGGCCACCATCAACTGAGCCGTGTGCATGCTGCTACCACACTCGTTGTTTCTGCGCCTCGACATGATGCGACGACGAGCCTGACCTGTTGTGAGTTATCGGTCGGATTCATCGTTGCTACGACAGTTCGATGATATGGCTCCGCTGACGTGTCACAATTCAGTAGGCGTTCTAGTCGTCTCAAGCTGGCTGCGCTGACTTTTTGGTGTCAAGCTGTCTACCAGCACGTCGCGTACAAATGTGACTGCTTTGACCGTTCAGGTATTCGTCAATGGCCTGATGCATGATTGTGCCCCAAAGATGCAGCGTCGTCCAGAGTCTTCTTCTATTCTGGGGCCAAAAGAGAAGACATCCCAGTTGAGATAGGATACTCGTTCAAATCGCACGTTCGATATCAAAAGCAGTCGCATTTTTCGATGCATATATGAGTTGAGAGGCGATACAGGTTTACTTTACGCTTTTGCTCTCCTGGTGCTAGAGGAGAGTATAGTTCATCTAATCCAATAATGGTAGCCAAATAATAATATTACACTGGTCGCTTTTCGTTTGCTTGCAAGGCAGAGACCTGTGGACTAACACAAAAATGTCGAGACGAGGAAAGCGCAAATCTAATTTCTGAGAATAATCAATTTTTCCTCTACCTGCCAAAAAGATCTTTTGTTACTCTAGTTCGTAAATGTAGGCCAGTCTGTCGTCTGCGCCGTCTTACGCTACTAGCAAGCCCTCGTCTCAATATGCACAGTGCGTACGATTATAGTCCCCAACTGGCGCAAACACAGTGGTTGTCAGACATTGATTCTACCTCATCTATGACCTACCACAGTCGAATTTCACACCAGAGAAAACCGCCGAGTGCCAACTGGCAGGCCAAAGGCCAATTCTTATGTCACCGGTTTATTAAGCGAAAACTTGCGCCCGAGAAATGTACCGATGCAATCGCTGCCTGTTTAAGGATCAGGAGTTGTCCCTTGTTTGAAGCTTAACTGCCATTGCCCTACCAGCTAACTAAAGCAGCCTAAATAAGAACTGTTTGCGACACGTGATGACAAAGGAAGTTCGTTTCTTCATTTAGTATTGACATCTGGCGATAAAGTGGATTTTCTCCAGTTCAGATAATTTTAAAAATGAGTGACAAACTGTTGCGAGAAAAGTAAAATCAGATAGAAAGCTAACAGTTCTGGGGGCACTTTGTAGGAGGCGAAAGGAGGAACAGGTAAAAATGAACTTGAATAACGTACAATGACGGATGCATTAGTTTAGTCCCATAAGTAAGAGTCAGATCTAGAGGTATAACATTCCGAGAAGAGTATTATTGTTTTCAATTGTAATCCCAAGAGTTTATATTCAAATTAAGTTGGTCGCTCCAGTGTTCCGTTATCTATTGTACCAATCAACATTTCCTGCATGATATCCGTCGAGCGAACACAGCCTTATTTATTTTGTTTGTTTCTCGATTGCAGGTCATTTCGACAGCTGTGCTGCTGCACCACGGTCGGGCGCAGAACTTCTACCTGAGCGAGAGTGGCCCACCAGGGTATCCTGGTCCTGGGAATGCCCCTTACAACTCACACTTCGGCGGACCTGCGCCGACAACCAAACCGTCCCGGCCATCTTTTTTCCGAAATCCGCTTGCCGCCGCTAGCAATTTGCACAAGACTGTGATTGCTGGTATACGTGCACCTGCCTTCCTTAGCAACCTGTTGCCCTCAGCCAGTGCGCCACGTCCTAGCATTTTCTCGTTTGCTAAGCCTCCGCGTGGATTTTCTGGCGCTAATTCTCACCCTGGACCTTCGGCGCCCGTACCTTCGTTCGCGTCCTCTTACGCACCAGATGCCGCTGCGAACAGTAACTTCAATAGCTTTTTCGGCCGACCTGGAAGTTCATCGCCGGGTGGATCCCCAGGATCTTCATCATTCTTCGCCCCTTCGAGCCCCGGACCCTCGCCTTCACCGTACGCTGGCCTACCTTCTAATGTTATTTCGGCTTTGCAGAACAGTCAGTTTGACCCGTCTACGTTAGCAGGCGACCAACAGGAGGCTGCCACCAATGTCCACGAGATCAGCGGCTCACCTTACGATCGTTCCCCTCCCCGAATTCGGCCGGGTTTTAGTTCAGCAACAGATGATTCCGACATCTCAGCCAGCGCTGTTGTACCATCTTTGGCTGGGACAGGTTCCGGAACGTTCGATCCTTCATCCTATGCACCCCAAGGTGTCTCCGGTTTAAGCAGTCTCCAGGGCTCGTCTGGAGCTGCCGCTGCGGTTGCGCAGACCCTCCTGTCTCAACAGGCCTCCGTCGGCTCATCGGCTGCCCCGTCGAGCATTGCTGGCTACGATATTGGAGTTCCAGTTCAACTAGGTTTCCAAAGTCACACCGCTGACCAGACCTCATCTGCAGGTCAACAGGTCAGCAGCATTGGCCCAGCATACCAAATCGACACCTCATCCCTTCAATACCCGTCGTCCTACCAGCAGCCGGTAAGTCAAGGCCAGACAGGCCAAAACGCCTACTCAGGGCTAGCAACCGGATACGGTGCAGTTGACACCACCAAACAGCAAAGTAGCTATGGTCAGGGTCAATCGTTCGTCGTTGGATCGTCCCTTTCTTACGACGGTAAAAGCGGCCCCACTTCTTATGCTAACTCGGCCAAGCCAGCTGACTATAGCGCTCAAGGTGGCTACACTGGTTATTCTACTAGCGGACAAGCCGGTAGCAACGAAGCCTTGGTTCAAGCGCTAAAGGCATACGCTAATGGCAACGTTAAGTACGTCCCTGGTAAACCAGCCGTACCTATTAATCATCAACTACAGCAATCTGCTGGCCATTCAGCTTCGACAAGCTATTCGACCTCTTCGTCGAGCTCGTCTAGCTTATATGCTCCACCAATCTCGGCGAAGAGTAGTAAGTACCCTTCGTCTTCTAGCTCGACTTCGTATTCACCGCCTGTTAAATCAGCGGTATCATATTCAAATCCTGTGAAGTCGAACTCAATTCGTTACTCGTCCAACAGCGGCGGCCTCTCGTATGCTGAGAGTGCTCCTCAGGCGAAATACCCTCAAAAATCTCATTTCGAGTCTACAAGAACAGTTGGATCGTCACTGAAGTTTGGTGACAATTCATCAGCTGTTTCATCTTCATCATCGGCATCGTCTTCTTCAGCAGCGGCAGCGGCTGCCAAAAAGAAGTCGAGCTAGACAGCGACTCAGCTTGTCTAGACAGATTCTAAGTTTCTACCCTCGAGAATTTTTATGTTTAATTAACCTAACTACAGTTACATTCAATACATCTGATCTACCATTAAGGTTTCTTTACCAAACAAACTGCTACTCTAGCAAAGCGTTACTTGCATTCAATTGACATCTTTACGATTTCCTAGAAAGTTTTAGTTTTGGAAAGAGAACACTTACTTGGCGGCTATGCTCATTCTTTGTTTGCTTCCGTTTTCGCATTCAAGTAACTAATTTAACTTTTGCTAATAGTTCTCGTTTAAGTTTCCTTGCTATGCTATGCTATGCTATGCCTCTGCTCTATTTTCTTTTTCAAAGAATTCCTGAGAATTCATCTGGATGTTTAAACTTCTGCTGGCTTCTCTACAATCACATCTACATAATTGGAGTTTCATATCCAGTTTTCATTCATTCGCTACGCCAAGCTTCTTAGATGCTCCTATTCGTGGTTCAGTTATCCCAACAACAAGCTCACATTAAAACATGTGCTTCATGTATTTCAACGGTAGTCGTAATACGAAAACAAACTAGTTTTATTCTTTACTATACGCGCGTTCTCATGATTTATTTCTATCCCTTAAGTGAATTGCAGTCGTGAGCCATCGTGAATCTGCCTTTTCTTTCGATTTGTTATATGAACTCGTTTTTGAAATCCCTATATAATAGGCAAACCCTCTTTGACCTTCATACTATTTAATCTTCCACTTCTCTCCTTTTAGCTAGACGGCTTTATCACGTGCGGCCGCCAAACGTGCCGTGCCTAACGCTGGCGTTCGCCTAAGCGATTTTTCTCTTGAGTGTACAGTTGTTGCCGATAGTCTCGTGTGATGACAGCGCCGTCCGCCGCTCCCCGTTGAATTTTTTTCTTGCGACACCATTTTTGCCATCGCCAAGCACAAACGACAAGCTGTTTTCGTGGTCATTCGCGGTGTTTCGTCGTTTTAACGTTACATCGCCTTGCTTCCTTCCCTTTCTCTGTTTTTCGTTACTTTAATTAAATGGCGTCCAGACGCTTTAGGTGCATCGCCTGTAAGGGACGGTGTCTCGCCCATTGCTTCAAACGGCTGCCTCATATTTACCTTGATATCGTCAAGCACTGCTCTATTTTTTCGTTTTAGACTTTATCGTCCTTCACCACTGTATAGAGCTCGAGCTCTCCTAAACCTTGTTCCATTCAGCGATCATACAGCGACTACTATAACTTACCTGAGTGTACCCTTCTCGCCAACTCCCCTATCCCTTGGTTTCTATTCCCTGACCGGTCTGTCTTTTCTAGCCCAATTATTGCCTTACAGTCGACGCTGAATGTGTGGCGCCGCTCGGCGGTCGGCCAGTTCAAATTCGTCGTCTTCCTTCTCCTGAATCTAACCAACCGCTATTCTCTCACGTTCACGTCTGGCGAATTCAGGCAATCTCGGATTGCTCTGGTCGCTGACCATTGCCAGCGGACGAGAACCCGCTCAACCGATGGCGGCCGGTATCGGGCTGTCCGCTCTAGCTATATGTATTGTAAATAATTTATTATTACCTCGAAAATGATAATCATAAAGCACGTGAAAGCAAAAGCAATGCGGACAAACAGGTGAACGATGATGGTTCGGTTGTACGTGGAAACACCGATCGATATGTAATGGTATCATCGCGCTCGACAAACAGTAATTAGAGTGATAATAATGGTAAGAGGAAAAGAATTATGACAGCGCTGACAATCAGAATCCTACTACTGATGTTCTAGCAGATATTGATAAGGACAAGTTGGATGAGAAAAAAAAAAACCAAGACGAAGCAAAATGACGAACAGAAACAGAAGAGATAATATTGTTGTTCATTACGAAATGGGTCGATGGAGAGGATCTTCATCCCACGGTGATCTTCGTCGAATTATCATGTGGATGTGTTAATTAATAATAATAATTATGGTTGTGAATAGTACCAGTATGTCATGTGGTCACGTAGTTATTTAATTTTCACCGGCGTTCCACGCGGGCGGTCGGACGCGGGTCGCGACATCGTCCGAATAAAGTCGCTCGTCTATCTGATGAAGCTGACCACGCATAGGCGCTCTCAAGCGTCCGATCCTATAGCCGACTGTCTAGCCTCAGTGGAACGCCTTGCTCATCCTTTTGATATTTATCTTTTTTGTATTAATATTGAGAATAATAATAATAATAATAATAAAAGGTGCCGCTACCATTGATGAAAGTTCTTTTCTCACAGGAGGTGGACGAGTTCATTATATTTCAGTTAATTTAGAAAAACAAAGAAGCGAACTACAAAAACATTTTATTTATGTACATATATTTCCTTTTCCCTACCTCTGCCTCTTACGTCGTCCTTATGATTCGATAATTATGTCAAGTAGATCAATAAAATGATCGAGTGAACGTACATGCATGATAGCGTTATAAATGTGTCTCATATACATGAAATTGGTATTCTACTCTGCTTTGGCAAAAAAAAAAAAAAAAACTAAAGGCCGTAATTATTGTTTCGAAACGACTGGATTTGAAAGGCCTTTCTGCATTGATTTTACCCTAAGTTTCCGCTTTGTCGTCGTGGGGGCGAACCGCACACATTTTATTTATTTATTTATTTATTATATATGATGTATGAGCAAACAATATTACTACTCCTCTTGTCAAAAAGGGTCAAGATTTGAGAATGCGTCAGCAGAGCAGATCAGGCAAAGGTACAAACTGAGTGCAATCCTGTACTATTCCGAAGGAAATTGGCTTACCTCATAATCTACTTGCGTTTTCACAACGATCAGAGGCTACGTTGAAACGAATTGTACACTGACGCCAAATGGAACATAATCCTACTGAAAAAAAGAAAAAGATAGCCGAACGATAACTTTTGCAAGATACTTTTGATACTAAGTTAAGCTATCCGACAGTACTTAATATTGTAGTTCTGAAATACATTCTTTATATAGCGATTTGCACCGTAGCATAGAGCCCAATATTAGATAGCGGTAAACAACGACGACGACAACAATTGGTGTAACAGATATATACGTTCGTACAAGGATTCTTACATAAATTAGAGGTGAGCCATTCATGCATATAAAACAGGGCCAGAATAGGGCGTACAACTGCTCGACTCGCGCCCGTCTATTGCATTTTGCTTCGTTACCCGATCTCGTAGATTTCTTATGCCGAATTGACCTCGTTTGTTGTTATAAGCCTTGTACTTATCTGTCGACGACTCCTTGAGCTCGAACTCGAACCGAACAACGGGAGCAGCTCAAGGAATATGGTTGAAAAACAGCTCCTTGTTAGTAGTTGGCGTCGTTTCTATCAGATATAGAGAAAAGATTACTACTCATTAGAGGTGGAAAAAAAGCCTCATCAAGTGATGGATAAGAGACTTAATGTTAGACACACACACACACACACACACACACACACACACACACATTGACGTAAAATCGATTCATACACGCTTACGCTTAAACGCATAATTTATTCAGAAAGTCTAGTCGGGTACCATAAACCTATTGCCCTTTATAACAGTCTAAAAACTCTTAGCGCTTTTTGAGATCGACGCTAAACGTTCTAATAAAAATATAAAAATAACAGCCACTTATCTCTTGAATGTGGTTTGCCATTAGTTGGGTATATTAAAAAATATGGAGCTTGTACGATCCTTTTCACATCCTTAAGGCGTTAACGGTGTGATGATACGAAAACGAGAGTCGCGCTTCTGTTTGTCAGTTAAAGCATTGAAAATGAAACCGTTTATTGATTTCATTAGATTTAATGTAAAAATATGTTGAAGATTATCAGGATAACAGATCTCACAGAAAGAATATTATTAGAAATCACCAAACAAGAGACGATTTTTTGACATTATAGATGTATCAAAGGGGCGACGCCGAAAACTAGAGAATTTAAAGGATTCTAGCTGAGCGTTTCTCACAATGATATAGGATAACAACTGCTTCCGGTGTACGTGCGACAGAGTTGTCGATCGCTTTCCGACCAATTAATAACCAAACGCAAAAATATAGATATGGCAGGTGCAGTCTTACATCACCAGACAGAATAGCCATTACTTTATTCAGAACTTTCATCGACTACCTTAAATTAATGGTTAAATTGAACAAAGGACTTCGTCCTATAGGGACAATCTGCCGACGTAACACATACGCGCGAGGGAATATCTTCGAAAAAAAAAGTCTTTCCGATAATAGAGCGTTTAAAGGATTATTTTTAGTGGCTTTCTTAGTACGGTACAACCGCAGTAGCTCTGGCTTGGCGTGATTGAGGGGGGGATTATACTTCTGTATCACGACAAAATTTCTCACGGCGTTCAAGATTTCTAAACGTGCCTGCTACGTGGGGTCGCAGGGATGTGAGCACTGGGGTCGGAAGAACTTAGAAAAACTTCTATATACCAGTTAACAGATACCGCCTGCATGCTAAACACAGCTCTCTACGATATTTGAATCGAACAAGATTCATGTTGTGTTTTTATAATTGTAAAACTCACGGATTTACGGTTGTATACACTTGAAAAAAGACGATGTATGTAAGTAGACAAATATATGTAATCAAATTCACCTTTATTGTACCAAAGGAGACAGCTTATTAAAACAACAATGCTAAATACTCCCAATGTGCAGTTACGGAACAAATGACATTATTTTGAGTTATGAAGACATGTCGCTCAGCTTCAGCCATCTCTAAGGCAGTTGTCATCGTTTCAGTGCGGAGAGTGCTGTCATATATGATGTTTCTGGATTATTGTAACCTATTAGGTAACTGATAAAAATAGGCTTGTTCTATTTATCTATAAGAACAAACAGATTCTACATTTGTTCGGTACATCAATATGGTACTTCATATCGGGGCGCCGAACTTCATAAGAATATAGAACCTGGGAACAACGAGACTTCAATTTAAATTGTGATTTGTTTACTACAAAATAATATCAGTGGTAATTGACACTAATCTAATTATATGGTTAATGTGACGATGAAAATCAGGCTTCGGCTTAACTGCAACTTTATCCTGGATCCTGGAATCAACTGGATCCTTCATCGAGCTCACTAGAGAAATTTGAAATACTACAATAATTTGAAATGTATTTGTTCGACCATTTGGGAGAGCATATAGCCGTACGCCTCTGAACAGGAGACGCTCATATCATTAGTGCAAAGCCACGCAGACACAACATCGATTGTTCGTTAAGGTAAAAGGCACTTACCAGTAGAGGCATTGGATAGCTTTAAATCATAGAGTTAGTCCCTAGGCCTGATTCGAAGAGGACGCTCTGTATATAGAATGATAACGCTAAAAGGAAGAAGCCCAAAAGAATCCACCCCGGAAGACCATCAATTTTATTATAAAAAGTTCAGTTTGTCAGATAGCGTCCTCTATAGTTTACAAAGCAAAAACCTAATAACCTAACCCAGTTTGTGATTTAATGTGCTTCACAATTAATAACCTAGGCCAGTTGGAAAGTCAACGCGGAGCGCATTCTGGTGCTTGCTGATCAATCTTTGATCATTGAAACATGCTGTACTGTCATACCTTTCATGCCTTTTTGTAAACTCATGTTTGTCGCGATCAAGATGCTGTCTCGATAAGAAGTAAGTTAAAATATGGTCGGTCAACTAGGATTTTTTTCTTCAACTAAGTAGGCTCTCGAATTAGTGGGCGGTAATTATCCACTGTAGACCTCATACCCTTTTTACAGTACGGTGTGAAGCATTACTTCCAACTTCAGAATTAAAGATTCACACTTTGGATCAAAAACTGATCAGATTTAGGTTCTGAAACGTATATTCTCTCTCTATAACGCTCAATTCTTTCATAGAATAGGAATAATGATAAATTTTCATAATAATATTACGCTTTATTCCTAAATCAAGGGTGTAGAATATACCACAAATCAGTAGAGAGCCTTATCATTCGCTAATTAGCGAGAATATTGTTGGTCTCTACATGGCTTATCTCTTGCTCAATTGTTTCACCACTATAGGCATTGGTTTGAACCACGTCAAAGGAGCGCTCTGCTCTGTCTATATATA
>NW_019215223.1:0-20642 GCF_002532875.2 Varroa jacobsoni | reverse complement strand
GACTATGGCAAAAATTACATCAACTAAAGGGACGCTGGAAAACTACAACATCGCTTTAAAGCGGAGCAGTGTGATTGCCAATCCAACAATCCCTCAATACAACATCGTACTCAGCATTTCAGCCCACAGACGGGCACTCTGCTGCTTAGTCTAAAGCAAAAGTTGTATTTTTCGGTAGGTCAAAATAAGGACATGTTGGGCAAATGGCTTGGGTTTCAGCAAGCTAGAGTGATTGTCGTATTGTGCGACAGAATCAGGTCGCTTGCAACTGCATTCTTAGCCCGATTGATCTTGATGTGTGGCGCTTACATCGAATAGTAGCCCAGTTTTGCCATCTGACCTTTTTCCATTTTTCTTGTCGGACAGAAACAATCCGCGAACTGATTCACTGTATTCAAGAAGTGGTTGACAAAGTTCATGCTGAATTATACCTCGATAACAAAAATTCGTTCTTGCCTTCCACTGTAGGGGTATGCAACTAAAAGACCAACTTGTGGCGCCCTCTGTAAATGTTCAGGACCATTTCGAAAATAGCTGTAGCAGTCCACATTGTTTTTCAGAGGCTGGTTTGGCCTAATAAGAAAACACTTTCTGGAAAAACCTAAAGAGGAATTGAAAAATATTCAGTGATTCAAAAAAATTGTTCCCCTGACTTATTTTGATGGCGAGCTGGGCGTTCTTCAGCCGTGTCGGGTGCTAAGATTCAGCTAAAATACATAATGGAATATACGAGTTGAGAAAATCCGCATTCGTTAGATTGGTATTGGTAACGAGCGCACATGTATTTGCACACAGATGTAAATTTCTATAAAACAAATCAGTCTTTTCAAGGTTTGAGTTGGGTGGTTCGGATTTTACCCTACCGCAGGCTAAATAGGCCTCTGATTTGTGCCTCTAAGACCTGTTTGGGCTTGCTATTACCGTTGAATAATTAATTATAGCTATTTACCATAACCGTTATGATAGGACACCCATTAAGGAAACGATGACAAGATGTTTTGAAGTCATTTGGATGGAAACCTGATAAACGATAATTCAATGCAATTGAGTTAATGATTATCGCCACGGTGAGTGTCGCGTAGAACTAGGACCTACTAGAACTGGAAAGGAGGCATTCATTAAGTTACTTTTACTCTCTTATTATCCGTACTTTGCCCGACGAATAATAGACCGAGACCCAGAAAGTACTTAGTAATATAACCACGTTCAAATGGACCACTTAAGAGAACTTTATGCTATGTCCGACTTCAGTCAGGAAACATTTTGGTTAGCGTATAGGTATGAAGAACACTGCACATCTAGGTTCTATAATGTGGTGCATGCTATAAATTGGATAACTCATCAAATGTATAAATAATTTTATTGAACACGTTAGCTATTCATTAACATTATTTTATTGAATGGCGGTGTAATGGTTATTTCAGATTTTGGCGGACCTTTATTAGAAGTTATAACTGTCACACCACAATCTTGCTTCGAAGATTGAGCACGCACCAAAAACAGGGGTCAAAAATCTTTACTACTGCTGAAAGGTCTCGCGGCAGCATCCGCTCCATGGGTTTTGCGGCGGCCAGCGTATGGGGTCCTTTGTGCCTGTAGTCAAGCATGTATAATGAGGCGCTGACCTTCAAAATATTCAGCTTCACACCTACCTTGCTGTTAAATATTGTTTTGTCTTCATTGTTTAGATCAAAGAAACCTGCGCTATATCAGCTCCAACTAGTAAAGCTTCTCCCTTTGTTCAGAAGATCGCAAACGCCGTTATAAAATTTGATCTACTATCCTCCTTGCAAGGACGCACATACTTGGATAGGTGTGTGTTGTTTGTTTGTATTTACGCTGACGCAGGCTTATAGGGAAAACTGCATTACAGGCAGGCTAGATTATTATCAACTCCCTTGTTGTACGGGCAAAGAACGGGAGCTGGTATGGCGACGTACGTGCAGGTACGTCCACTCATTCCGAAACTGAAAATCAAAGGACGAAAGAGCCCATTTGACGATTTCTAAATTTATGATACATACAGCAACAGCAACATATTGGTCTTACTCGCGCTTCAGGCGCTAGGCGCACATTCCTATCCGATAGGAACTATGAAGCCCTTCCAACGATTGATGTTTGCGGTCAAAGCCAACGAAGCTGCTCGTGTACGTTCAGCACGTGCTTCGCATGCTCACAACAGACGCGAAACAATCGGAGTCGTTGCACCCACTCACTACAACGCATCTGTCTCGATGTAAATAGCGAAATCTGTTGCCGGTCAGGGCAATATAGGGTATATAGAAATCCTTATATGAACCAGCTGTGCTCGTATGGTAAGCAGGGCAAGCGTGCTCCATAGGCTGAACTGCATAAAAAAATGCTTCGAACAGACAAGCCAAGGTAAGCGTTGAACAGAATAAAAGTAAAGGACGGATGGCTAAAAGCATTGGTCAATTAGTCTTTTGTTTAATGCGATTTTTTTGGGTTATCTGCTATATCTATTTGTCTATCTACACAAAACTATGACCGCGAATGGCCAGCCTTCATAACGAACAATAGTGTTTAGCTCCGGTTCTTGCTGCTAAGGTGGTGGAGCGACAGACCTAGATCCGAGGAATTGTCCAATACAAAGGCTGCAATGGCCTGAACTGACGTGTTTTGTAGCCGATTTGTATAATGGTGCGTGTTTTTCAAGTCGTCGATTATAGGACATGCTTTATATTATCAAGTTGTCTAAGCCAGGCTTAGTAGCTGTCCTCCCTGTAACTTATGAGAATAAGTATTGCGACAAGGTTATACTGTTGAGTTGACACAAACCTTTTTCTAGGCAATTTCGTTCCTGATGGTCCTACAAGCTAACTAACGAAATGAGTTATAACTTGAGTATTGAGCCCGTACAGGTCTTTCACCCTCTTTTGAGTGCACAAATAAATAAGTATCTTAAACTCTAAAATTTGTAGAGACACAAATTATGTTTACTATATAGGACAGCCTTAATTTCGATGTCAACAGAGTTTCCTTTGAAACTTGGCTACAGGCAAACGAAAATACCATATGTTTTTCCGCTAAATTGTCGGAACCGCCATATTCGATCATAAATCTAGCGTAAGCAAAGGGAGCCACATTTATCATCTAGAACTATGGTTCAAATGGACGGTCGCTATAACCACTTACGAACGCAGCAGGAAAAACAAATATGCCCAACAAAACCATCCGATTTTAGAGTCTTTTGCCCATTAACTAACGTAGCTAAACAAGAACATTGTACAGGTTCAGCACATATCGTCCTAGGCGGTACGGAAGAAATACGAGGATGATCAAAACATGATATTTTTATTAAAATTTAACGAAGATATAGTGAACGTTTCTACGAAGTTCGAACGACGAACTTCTAATCGTTGCAAGACAATAGCATGTACGGTGCAAACAGCGATATGGCTAAGTGAACGTGCTAAAACAAACGTTTGATACAAATCAGTTAAGAACTCGGAAGTCCACAATGTCTGGCAACAGGAAATTCTATATCTCTAAACAGTCACCTGACATATAATGGCTGTCTGGCTGTGTTCTATCGATATTGCTCGGCTTTTTCAAAGCTTGTGCTAAGTTTACGCTCTCCAAATTGTCCGTAAAATATTGAAAAATTCCAATTTTTCAACCAACTATAGCTCTATTTTAAGTTCTCGTAGATACGTTTAGGCGTAGCGCGAACAAACGCTTCAACTTCTATTTACTAAAAACCCTGCCCAAGTGCTGAGTGACTCAATTTTGCTGACTAGCTCCACCTTCTCCAACACTATTATTCCCGGCTATATGCATAAATAGCGTATAGACACGCAGTAGACAGTCTATTTTTTCTGCTGTGGAATTCGATTATACTCTTCACTGGTTTCGGCAGCTTTTAACGTATACAGGACTATAATCAAAGTTCGTCGGTCATACCTAGAAGGCTATAATAGCAGTTCGTATAGATTTCGAAATCTGTCGCAGTAGTCTAACATGACAAATTGAACAATTTAGAAAAAGACAAGGGCGTTTCTATTTCGAATCGGTACCAGCCAGCAGTACCAGCCGATGGTTTCTTTGAACTAGGCCCCAAGCCGTAATTGGAAATATAGATACAAAATTTCTTTGAAAAATACTATTTTATTTTTTTCAAGTTTCACACATTCGGACCTTCGAGACGTCTGTGTAAATGTGTAAGCCTATATGTCCAAGACAGGCTCTGGAAAAAATGGTCTTTATATGCGTTCAAAATAACCTGAGAAAGATATTCGAGAAACAGAGACGCGCCTGAGCATCGAAACCTGCCAACAGTTACGAAAATGATTTTTCTTTTAAATTTCTAGCTGAAATCAGACACAGATCCAATCGAGCTCTTAGAAAAAAAAAGTAATCATATAAAGTAGCTCAAAATTGTTGTGTAGATCTTCAAACACGTAAATACGAATTTGACGAGCAATTTAGCAAATGTAACGTACCGTGTACGCCATGCTCGTATGTGTCTAACTACTGTTTGTTCCACAAATGCTTTAAAGGCTCGCAGAAATTCCCTGCAGTCGTCTCCTTAACGAAAGATGTTTTTGTGTCCAGTATACATTTGTTGTTTAGCTAAGCAGAACCGTAACTTTGTTCGGCAACAGGCCATTCGGGATAGTCCTCATTCAACCCAGTTTCAAATACTATTTAGTTGTAGATACGGTGCGTCCGTCTGCTTTTTACTTCATTATAAACAATATCCTTTTTTCATATTTGCACTGGCAATCACTGCGGTGTCTAACTTGATATTCCTAGTGACGTGAGTTGTATGCGGCATGTTTTAAAGATTTGAACGACAAGACTAACAGACATTCCTAGACATCCGTTATATAGCAAAATTTATCTAACCTTATATATATATATATACGATTAGAGGCACTAAGTCGCTCCTCATCTTCCTTTTATGGATTTAGCCGGTAATCTCCTTCCTACAAGGAACAAACAAGAAAAGCCCTAATCAACCAGTATAGCTTCAGCCTTTTCGAATGCCTTAAATGTAGTGTACTGAGCGCCGTTCTTTGTGCACATGGTGTCTAAGCCGTTAAACGTTTGCTAGCAGAAAGGAGATGGCCATGCTCTGCATACCCGATATGACTGCGTTTTCATCGCACAGCGGCCCCGTTTCCTAACTATAATAGGGCACGCACCTCTATTCAGTGTTCTCTATCTCAATCGAAATCGCAGCCACCTAGCAGCGTAGCGGCAGCCATACTGACGCCTACGCTGAGAACTGTCGCTGTTTATTTACATCGGGTGATAACAAAGATCCCTTTTAATAACGTACTAGGCAGGAAAATGAAGCAAAGCCCAATGTTGCGGAAGTGTTACAACAAAGACCGTCCCGCTGCTGCTGCTCCCGCTGCCTCCGCTGCTATTGGCAATAGTAGCTTCTTTATGTATTTGTAACAGCAGTGCTCGTAAATATTAAGATGTCGTGAATAAATAAATCTAGCCCAGATCAAACCCAGAACAAGGGAAGGGGAATAAGTTTAGCAGCTCCTTTCCCGCTTGGCAGAAAGCAGGCGGTCCTAAGCACCTTCTGAAGCAATTGCGGAGATCATGCCTAGAGGGGCAAGGTTTGTGGACGAATAGAAAACATGAGCATATTCGACTTCGTGCACAATTAATGTGTGGGCGCAAAACCTATATGCCTGTATTTATGCAATAGGTTGTAAGTCATACCTATAAATGTCTAGCGTAGACGTTTCCGCTTTGTTCTCCATGTTATCATCTCTTTGCGCTCAACAGTAACTGTGTCATAATTGAAGGAAAAATCGACTGCTACTGGGTAGCGCGGCTTCACTACAATTTTATCCGAACCTGAAGGGCATATATATTATATTTAATGGATAAAAAGTACTTGATGTGTTTTTCTATTTATGAAAATAAATGTAATACACTGCAATGGCAATGCTTAGTGTGATCGAAAGTTAATAGATGCAGAACAAGAAGAAATCTGGAGTCCAGTCTTTGACTTTACTGTTAATTGATTCCAAACTCATAATTACGTCTTAATCAACATTAAGGGTACAACGCATTGAACACCACTGAATGATGGCTACGGCAGATTTCACTTACGCTGCAGAAGTTTTCTGGATAGACTGTATTATAACGTTGCAGGTAAAAAACGAAAGAAGCAAGAAATTTGCATAGAACAAGGTAGTCGATGTCGCGGAGATTCTGTGGAGTTCTGCGTCATAGACAATTTTTTGCACAGATTTTTTGTACAATTTGAATTTCAATGGTTTCTAAAGGAAGTGACGCAGAAGTCAGGTTGTCAGATTTTTTCTCATATATATATATATATATATATATATATATATATATATAAACCAAGTTTGCAGGAAAAGCGAAAATGTAAAACCAATTCTACCTGGAAAGCATTTTTTAGCCGTAAACTCCCAACTCTTCTAATAACAAAGTTATTGTTTTTACCTTATTTACATTGTACGTCTGCGTGGGTGGCGTACGCGCCTGAAAAAAGTATGACACGATGTTGCCCGTGTCCCGTCGCTAACAAACATAATATCCTCGTAATCGCACGGCCTCTTCGCGATTGTTCGATCTCATCAAAATTCCATATGGGGGCTGCGTTTTTTCTGTACCATTCTTGAGCCTTCCAATTTTTTCCTAATTCACGCTTTTAGCAGGTTCCATTTGCCTGCATCCGTGCCAGCAGCCATTGCAGCAGTGAAATAAGAAGAGTTAGGAGAAAGAACTCAGGGACGGTGTGGTGTGTGTATGGTTGTATTTTTTGTGTTCGCACATGAATCACAGTCACCGACTAGCATGCTTTACACCGGTCCTTGTGCTTTTGCCCGTGCAGTCGACGCCGGGCGAGACCCGCTCACCCGCTCACCCGCCTGCTTACGCGTTCCCGTGACCTCTGAAATTTAAGCACAGACTTGCGTCCCGCGTTATTTCTCCTGCTGCTACTCCGCCGCTCTATTCGAACCTTTTTTTTCCTTTTTTCTCTTTCTCACATTCTGTCTTGCACCTTCCTGTGTCTGGCTTCCGTCGTGTCATTTAGTCAATCCTGTTTCGCACTACCCCTAGACTTTTAGCGTTCCTCAGTGTTTCTTCTCTCTTCTAGTTTCCCATGCCTGCTTTTCTCCGCTTATGCGTTTTTTCCTAGGACTCCCTCCCAGCTCCGACCAGCCTTGCTGAATCTAAGCAAGTCTGGAAGGGCAGGGGGCCTTCGGCAGAGAGCCAGAACAGACCAGACTCACGCATGGCCTTCACGCACACATTTAGATGTACGGGCCCAGCGAGTCACAGAAGCCGATGAAGCAACTCGTCGACGAACGGCTCTCAGAAAAAAAGAGTGGCAGCACAGCCGATCGGTCGATCGGTCAACCGGATTCCCCCCTTCTCGTCCTTTCTTGCAAATGCAACGAACGCATCACATCACAGACTACACAACTCATCTTGTGTGACAGTAGTACACGCAACCATCGCCGGCGGGGTTCGTTTTCTGGGGGACGAGCGTGTGCGGAAACAGCGGCACGCCACCGGACCCGTTTTGAAGACGATTCCCACATTTTGCTCCCGTTGAAGCCACTCGAAGGGCTCCAAGCTCCCTCCCATCCCCAGCCCCTAGCAAGGGATGACGTTTCTTCAAATTCACGCGTCATTACACCGAAGCGCTAGCAACAGCGGGAGCCAATGGCAGCTACAGTGGAGAAGAAGAAGAGCTAGCGGCCGGCAGCAGCAGTATATGCGGGAAGCGAATTGAAATAGCAAAGAAAGAGACCCAGGAGAATGCGGCCGGGGGGTACGAATGCCAATGAAGAGTGGCAATGTACCAACAGAAAGGAGGCGCTGAAAAGGAGAAAAGGCTTTTTCATTTTCGACTTTGGCTGCTGTTGCCCGCTTTTCCAAGTCGACGCTCGCTGCGGCAGCAGTGGCAATGCCGACCGACAACGTCTCTTCTCTCTTCGACTTTTCGTGTAGAATTGCTTGAATACCTTGCGCTGTCTTGGTCCACTCGGAAGGCTACGGCGCGCTATGCTTCGTAGTCCAGATGCCGCGGCACTTCGTTGATGGTTCCTTATGCGTCTCTTGCGGTCTCTTTTTTTGGTGCTTCTTAAAAAATGGATGGTGGGAAACGAATGCGTTTCAGGCTAGCAAGTAGGACACGGCGCAGCATCTAAGGGATGTTTTGCTTACGCTCCCTTCTCCGCGCACGCACACTCACAAGCACACAATGAAACAGATAGAGAAGAACGGCTTGACTACAAATATACGCGTACAGTGATGAAAACTACTTTACCATCAAACGCAATAGACACTGCTATGACTAGCCCTAAGAAGGAGCTAGCCATTTTTCGCTGCGTCCTCCTATATCGCTTTGGATACTTCTTTTCATCTTTCGCATCAGCAAATCCTCGAGCTTACTCTACGCCGCCCCAAATCCCATAGGGTCGATATCCTTTAAAATGCACGACTACGGCGTCGCTTAAAATGCCTTTGTCGGATCCAGTTAGCCCCGCCCTTGCTTAGGGGGCAGTGGGAAGAATTTGACGTAGCTGGATTTGATGCACTACGCGTTTGCGTATGCATTACCACTATACTAGGCAGAGTTGTACTATAGACAAGACGTGGTTAATTAGGTAGATGTACCAAGGTGTACTCATAGAATTGCTACCAAACAAAGCGTTTACGAGAAATGATTGGACGAATCAACACGAGCCAATTATGATTTATGTAAGGAGATGGATACATGCGGGTCAAGTTAATCCATCCGTCGTTGGAAGGAATCAAAAACAATTTTAACGTCGTTAGAGATCTAGCTGCATGACATAGATCTACTTCTAAGAACTTTGACCTAACTTGAGTTCTAGCTTTTATGCTATAGCACACGTTTATGTTAAGGTGGTCCTATTCGACAACTTGTCAGCAAGATTGTCTAGCAAAGCAAGGAACGCTGCTTGTAGTGATTTGCCTTAACCTCTATACCAGACATCAATTTTATCTGTCAAATATCTCCATCTGTCAAATAAAGTCCATTGGCCATCAGATTTATGGAACAGATGTTCCATGAAACCTTTTCGTTAGATCCATTTGTTCGAAAGATTCTCATCAGGACATGAGATCGCGATGATAATAATGTACAGATGTTCCGTCCCGCTGAAAAAAAAATTGTCATCTTCACCAAAGTTCTTCCGAATGTACGGCCAAGTAGACTTTGGCAATAAATTTATGTAGTTGGCGCCCAATGCCATTGATAATTCGGTTACCAACACGAAATATTCAGTCCTTGCAGTACCAAAAAAAAATTCTCAAATTAATCCCCTGTCTGAGAGCCATGCCACACTGTACCCCCCCCCCCCAGGTAAATTTTCATAGAGTCCCCGCGTAACATGTGGACTTACGATAGATCAGAAAGTGGACCGACGTCGATTAACTATGACGTTTACTTTGACTGCAACTTCATAGCCACAGACAACTCTCCCTGACGCTGCGTATCCTGTTTAGGTTTCCATTAGTAGTAGACCGTGTTTTTCCATTCTTATCACCATCATTGATAGCATGTATCAGTGTTGAAATGTAACTCTTTTTTGCAACGTATTAGAATGCCATAGACACTTAACGACTTTTCGTCTGACAGATTATTATCTTTTTCGGGTTAGTGGAGGTTGGTCTTCGAGACCGTTGTCTGTAAACACTCTGAACAATTTCATTCGTTTCAAATTTACCTTTTTTTGTTATAATAATTGTCAGTCGTTTATTGCGATACTTCTTCTTCATTTGGCATGTTTCAAAATTAAAAAAAAAAAAAAAAATCCTTAATACACTTGAAAAACTTGGTTCACTTATTATCTCCGATTAATCACACTCTGTTAAGAGAAAACAATTAGCGTCACCCGCTAAACGGCATATATAGATCAACCTGTCAACGGGCTCAGGCACCCTTGTTAGAGCCTCGTAACAGTGAACCTAATATATATATCTGATACCGAACTGATTTATAATAGAATTGCTTTGGCTATACATATTTACATTATTTCAAAGTAGGTAAGGTACTCAATTGGGGATTTCAGTTTACCTCTGCATATCTTCTATGGACGTTGATTACAATACTTCGATCATTTTTAGTTTCTATCTTGTTTATTTTAAAGGTAGAGCATCGAACCGAAACTTGTATATATTTCTATGCCTTCTATGTTACTGAATTTCTTTCTTAGATCGAAATCATCTAAGTACATGCTACTTTCCAGCATCTCATAAACACCAACAATTAAAACGTTGTTTTTATTCGTCTTTTCGTAGGGAGTCAATATCATCATTTCCATTGGTTGATGGTATAGTGCACGTAAAGTTTTAATTCTGCACGCAGCATCATCAATCTGGAGGCCTTCACATTTCCTATGGCTCTAGCAGTGGCTGTCACTGACTGGCTTTTGCTGGATGACATAAAAAGTTGAGATACAGCAATAGTTTGCCGGGTCAATCACTCATTTTCGATGTCATCTTACTTATATATACACTAGATGATTCAGGCCGTCTGCCTCTGTTACCTATGCCAGCTCTTACTCATTGGCCCGGTTCGCATTTAGACGAGATCATTACCCATTGGAACTGGGAAACACCCCAGTGTCTGCCCAGGGGGAATCGTAGCCAACCGATCCTCCTGCTCTGGAAAGGTGACATCCAGCACCCCTCTTATCCGGGAAAGTACTAACCTGTCTGAATAGGCCAAACCACGGGATCTTTTTATAAGGACAGAGAATCTTATGTCTCGGATCAAAGAAAAGCAAAAATGATCAGTGTTCTCATATACATATATATATATATATATAATGCTTTTTTGCCCTCACAAACAAACGAAGCCATGAGTAGTGAACTAAGAAGTTGGGACCATTCGGTGTTTGAGTACACAACGCACCTATTTAAACCTGAGATGAAGCGCCCCGTTAAATCGTTCCTAATTAAAACTGAAATCTCAACTCATAGTATTACATAAGAAAAACACTAGAGATTGTTCAAACAAAAGTACATTTTAAGCTATTGAAATCGAGAACTTACAAAAGTGTTCATGGGCTCGTCCAGCCTTTTGGAACTTGCGTTGTACCTTAATTCGAAGACGATGGTACCTTTGTGTAGCTCGCCCACTTCGCTTTTGAATGCGTAAACGCATCCCTAATTCGGATATTAAAAACTTGCCTTATGGCTTGTTCAAGTTCAAATATTGTATGCATGATAAGTTCTGGTTATTTGTCCAGCCATTATACGCGGCCATTTTGCATGAATGCTTGTCTGATCGGATCACGGCTCACAACCTTCACAGGACCTGCAATTCAGGCCTATGTTTAGCTTATTAAGAAATTTGAGCTTTGACTGAAAGTATTTCAAGGTACCATTTTAGCTCTATTTTATAGCAGATATTTAAAAACCATATGTCGTTATTATTAGTCTAGTGTGAAGCCACTGGTTAGCCAGACTCATGCGACTCACACCCGCTAGAGTAAGGTTCATATGATATTTATTATCTTACTCAATATCTTTCAATAGCTTCGAGTGGGGATGCCGTTTGTTAAAGTACGATAAGTTTCTTCCGAATGCCATATAGGTATTTCTTTAAACCTACAATTGGGGAGCTTCCCACATACAATAGCACACAGGCTAAGGGTCATTATCTTGCACCTTTCTAGAAGACGATTGGTTATTTGTTATATGAGCATAGATATAGAAATGGAAGTAACACCAAACAGGCCGAGGCTGAGCACGATAGCGCTACCGTTGTCAGGTATTCTCACGCTCTAGTACACAGTGGGTGGTAAAAATCATTGATACAACATGTAAACAATTCGCTCACTCACCTATTGCCCCCGCTGTTCGTGGCAAGATTCTCGACGAGTCTGTATATGCTTTTGCCATGGTTTACTCTATTACGACGCTATTACTAGCTAATTGTCCTAATGGAACCTTGCGTCAGCAAGAAACGGCTTTCTGTGCGCGGTCTATCAATAACGTACATGGCAGAAATTTACCTAAATACGAGATAATATCTAATTAATACACAAATCATCAATATTCGAACTCATCTGCCTCGTCGTGAAGAAATACCTGCACCGTGGAGTGCTCTACCAGTCATGGTTGTTCAGTCGGAGTATCGATCGATAGAGGAGTCTACCTGAAAGACAAGTCAAGATAGGCTATGAAATAGAAATATACAGAAGTGTTTTTTTTATATATTATGTCAAAGTACGGTTTGGAATATGCCTAAGGTCGCTAGCGGGTTTGACATGTCCTTGTTATATCTTCGGAAATAACGTGTTCGCCTGTTTATCTTGTGGACACGTGGTACCCTAGGTTTAGATTCGGGCATAGCCAAAATCCACCTGATACTAGGAGGCAGCCTTCTGACGAAACATTTAGCGATTTTACATGCCAAAAGTACAAAGCGTAAATAATATAGATTATATATGCTTAATGTGGGTCGATCTCATTGGCCTCTCGTATTCCCAATGGAGCCGCCCTTTGAGCTTGAGAATACTGTATTATACGGCAAAGATACCCGGTCCGCACCACACGACCTACCAATGTACTCGCCCAGTTTAAGAAGTGTAGTCCGCTTTTCAAACAAACGGGGTACAAAGATATATGTCAGGGCATAAGGACTTGTCGAGCGTTACCCAAGTACTCAAATCATTTTATAATTTACTTTAACAAAAGGGTCGAGGTTTTGTAGAGTGGCTCGGGCATGATTCTCGGTTTAGGCTAAGGGTCGTACCTGGATATGGAGATTATCTTTACGACATTTGGCGAGGCAAGCGTATATTACTTGACTACAAACGTATGTAACGTCACATTGGGTATACATGTAGTTAAATGACATGTCTCGCACTGACTAATCGCTTGAATGTCTTGTTTTGCCTCTGTCAACGCGGCCATAAGAGGCTTTCGACGTAACTTCTGCGTTTTACCACAGCCGACTCGCGTGAGCAGTCCACACCTTTTCATGACCTCATTCGGTTCATTCATTCGCAATTGTTTTCCCGTACCGCGTGTATGGTCGTCTTTTTTTTTACCCTGGATCATTTCTAGAAACTATTTACCATGCAAGTTTGCTAATCTAAAATAAAAATAATGCGATCTCGGCTTCCATCATACATCCGCACAAACTGGCATCTGAAACTAACCTTACGGCCCATCCTATAATGTCCAGTGACTACAATACGACAATTGTTCTAACGGTTATACAGCTCTAATGGTAACTGACGTTTCTGTTACAACCATGTTAGATTCGGAAGTGCTTAGAGATCCACTGTAGTATCTCGCGGGCTGTGTGGAGTGGCATCCAGCGCCTTCGATGTGATGCTGCCACGTAGAGACACACACATATCTACCTAGTTATCTAGGAGCTATTTCCGGCTAGATCGTTTATATCGTTTACGCGTCGAGGAACATTCAGTGCGACGGTTTGGGTCGGAGTTGCAAACGACCTCGCTCGTCATTGTGACACTGGGAAGCCTGGCCGACTGGCGGGACGCTGGCGCGTACCCGCGAGAGGCTATTAATGATAACGGCGCCATTGCATCGCGTTCGTCAAGTGAGCCTCGGAGCAAGCAAGCGACCGGGGAGTCGGTTCCTCGACGCCAGTTCCCTGCAGACAGAAAGGGGAACGATCCTATCTTCTCGACTAAAAGTTGTGTGAAAGTAGGATGTGCATTTGTGCATACGTTTACCGAATGAAAAAAAACGAATAACTTAATTTTTTCAGAAAACTTTAATGACGGGCAAAAGATACTCTAGAGCACCCACGTTTCACGTTAAGGTGATTCCAGGCGCGATGGCACTTGCTTTTCTTCCTTATCGGTAGACACTTTTCATTAATTTTCGGCTCCTACTTGTCTTTTTCGTGTATAAAATCGATGCGGAGCGATCTGAAGCACGTAATTCAATGATAGCGTACCCGTTCTGGAAGCACGCAGGTTGGGCATTGTAATATCTACTTAGAAAGTTGCTATAGCTTTGCAATTTAGGCGAAACAGCCAAACGAACGCTACGAAGTATCCGTACTCACTTGATAGCTAATTATACAAATTAACTAGAGTTTCAATTCTGTGCTGTCACGCCCCATAGTCATCCCCATCAGGTCAATTGGCAGTATCGTTGCTTGCTTAGTGACAGCGCCCTTGAAACCTTTTTCTATGTACAGCGATACTTAGAAACACGTGTTTCTCTCGCACAACTACTTTAAATAAATTTCGTCAGACATCTCGGGGGCTTACTAGGCCTAGAAGATCATAGCTGTCGTTCGAATGAACGAATGTTAAATCTAACGCATAGTAAATACTGTACAATTTATGGTAAGTAAATGTTAGATAACCTTTTGTTTGTGTTGCGACGCGCGACATCTCACAGCATTGACTTGTCAGTCAACGCTCGCGCATAAGAGCAACCGCATTGGTGATCTGTTGATATGATATAGTAACATAATGTACAATCAGGAGCCAAAAGCGACCATCTAGAGACAGACAGCCTGTTCTTCTCCTTACCAAACGCCATCGTCTCGACATCGTCGAATTGAATGTCAGACAAACTTCTCGCCAGCATGAGGTCGAGCAGTCTTTCTTTTGCTTAGCCCTACTCCTTCGTTAATACTGCGTTAGCAGCAAGACAGTGACGGGATATCAACGCGAACGCGGACAACGCAGATAGCACGGAACAGTGAGGGAAGGAACCAGGCGAGACTAGAAACGCCTTGCTTGCCTGAGTCCGCTGTTGCCGTCACAGCCTTTAAGTGCGGTCGCAGCAAGGATTGGGCCAGTTTCCAAAGGGGCGCGCGTCGTTGGTCGAATTGAGAGTCGGTCTAGGCTACCGCATAGGGACAACAGCAACAACGGCATCAATGGCAACATGCACAGAGGCGACTGAAGCCAGAAGCTGGTCGGTAAGCGCTTTTGCTTTCAGGCTGACGGAGCGACCGCAATGGTTCCTTACGGCGCGACCATTCATCTGATCCTGCTGTTTCGGAAGGACAAAGGAAGACGTTGTCGCTGCGCCCGCTGTCGATACCATCGTCGCCCCTCGTCGTCGCACTTTTATTATCAGTAACATCGTCATCATTATCGTCTACACCTAATTAAGGAACGAATGAAACTACATGCGTGATAAGAGCGGTGATGGAAGGAAACGGATAGACGGACCCGGGCTGAGCTCGGTGGCTCAGCGGTCCACACGGACAACAGCTAAGGAAAGTTGTACTCCATTATTGGGGCAAAAAAGAGCTGCAGCAGTGGCAGAGATATTGGGAAGTGTCCTGGGTTTGGGGATTCTGGCCTGCAGGCTTCTTCGCCAAGCAGAGGCCGACGGCTACCGCCGCGAGTCTGCTCCAATGCCAAAAGCGGTTTGAGCTAGAAGAGAAGGACAATACCGAAATTCCTACATCAAGCATGGAGACAGAGCGAGGGAATTAACTCTGAAAGGTTAGACAGGAAAGAGAACATGCTAGATATGTAGAATGTAGGAAATGCATTGAGCAGTCAGAATTGCTGGCCGAGTGACAGTTCACCCAAACAAGAAGGGCCAAGAAGGACGTGATGACGGCGAAATCGGCTATAAAATAGTACGCGATTACTATGATTTAATTGCCTTCACCTCGCCTAATTCTGCTACAGCTGAATATATTATTGAATATAGAAGATATTTACTATAGCAGTTTTTTGAAGTGGTCATTGTGATGACCTATTCTATCTTAATAATAATAAGATGAAGCACAAGGTGTTAGATAGATATTTGAGGCAATCGACTTCTCTGTAAAGGCAGTATTCTTCATCTCCTCTGACAATTGACCTCGACTGCCTAAATCAAAAGCGCGCTATCTGCAAGGTGAAATTAGGCCAGGATTTTCTTAGTAAATAAAAATAACGAATATTTATGTATCAGTGGTGCTGAGCTTAGGGGGACGGCATGAACACGTATAGTCGATCGGCCAAACATTCTCCAAAGCTCGCAATAGGCAAAAGAAGGAATATTGAACAATCGGGGCAGAAAATAAGATATAGAGGTGTGAGTGTATTTTCTGAAAACTACTTTGAACTACTTATACGGCTTGATTGACGCTTAACCTTATCGCTACGAAATCTCTGGTAAATCCCGATGGTAAAGGGAAGCGGGTAAGAAGAGCTCGACGAGGGAGAATATACAGAGTAGACCGAACCGTTATCTTCATTTTCTATTGAAGCCAATATTCTCAGAATAAAGTGACTTGGCCTGTTAGGGCTAGTTTGAGTGGCTTACCGCCCGTTCCACTAGGTGGTAGGTAACGCAAATGGATTCGAAAAGCTTAAAATCCCGTTGATGAATTTATCAGTGACCATCCATTCTCATTGCTTATATTATACGCGAACGTCGAATTTTTCCCTATCACGGACCGCACCGAAGTCTATTGAGCTCATTCAATACCAAAGACAACACTAGTCTATGCACTAATGATTTTTCTGTCATCTGCACATTATTGTAAGTTAATTAATTAATAACTGCCTATAAACAACTTGCCCAATTCGCGCTATAACTCAACTTACTGCTCATTAAATCTACTGCCGAAAATAACGTATTTGAACAGGATAACATATCAAAAAGACAAAAGACCATCGATGAGCAGGTATATTTGATTACCAGTAATTTTCAGAACACTTGTTGTTATAATAGGCACACGGATCCTGCGACACTCTGGGCATTGATGTTCTCACTATATATTTGATAGTATTGCAAGTTCCTATTAATAGCTAGTACGTAGAGTTCGGAAGCCAATACCGTGGAAGATTTTCCCTTATTTAAATTGCTCTTCATCAAACCCCATTTAAAATGAGTGTACGATAGAATAATGAATAAAGTAAAAATATACGAGGCAAAGTAAATGGAAAATTTTTCCAACGGACCCTAAGAGATAAAGTCAAAAAAGCAGAAATGTTTAGGGCGATTGGCAGCGTGCGTTCAACCATAAAACCTTGGACTGCGTCAAAGGCATTCGATAGTCAATGAAAAAAAGAACGCCCTGTGGTTACACGTTTGAAGTAGGAATTCTATGCGTTGTCGAACGATATGTGTACGATGGACGATTTATCATACCTCTATTCTGAATAGATGGGACGTTTTACATTATTTCGATCGGGCATGCATTTGATACATTATGTAAATAGTCAGCGTGTACGCATCTAGCTTACGGATGAACGTAACGATTAAACGCGAATCGTGGAACGGCTTACGCGTGCTAAGCACACCGCATACATTAAAGAGCCTAGTAACTAGAGAAGGACAGCATCTTGTCCCTAAGCAGTTTTCGAGGCCTTAAACAAATGGGGCTGAATTCGTTCTGTATTGCAGGTAAAAGACATTATCTGTGCGTACCGCTTGTGCTTATATCGCAAAATTAAGCTAAGGATAACAACATTCGACCTACCTAATAAGAGGCTAAATAGATAGCGACGCACAATATACATGGGGTTTAATCCACATAGAAATAAATAAGCGACTTTATTTAAGAGCGTCAATTATATCCACCTACGAGCATCGTTTTCGTGTGTCAGGATTCATTTTGATCTGTGAGTAACCACTTACAGGCCATACTTGGAGGGGGTTCAAAAGCCATGACGATTGTTCGTTACCAGTGGCCCAATAGATTGATCCAAACCTCGTAGATCAGCATGGCTAGACTCATCACTCTCCCCTGGAGCTCGGAGCCCAAGTGCGGATAAATCGCATAATATGTGCGAACCTCCAAAGGGTTCCCTTCGATCACTGCAATGACAATATTGCCTCGTTTAAAAAATATCGGTTCGAACTGATGTTGATCGAATCCGCAAATTTCATGACTAGATACCGTCTGCTCTGCTTGAGCCTCGAGTCTATGTTTCACTGTGGATGACGTCCGTCCCCGAAAGCGTTCAGTGGGGCGCTTCCGTGTGCGATTGTAACCTCGCGTATTTAAGTTCCACGATCAGAATCGAAGAGCGGCACAAGAAGACATTCACGAGGCGCAACTACCCACCGCAACAAGTAGCTTTTGCTATTAAACCTTCACGATGCCTCGAGTGGGAAAGTCCATAACTTACTAAATATTGCTCGCTGGAAACAGTTGTGGGCTAACGGTTGATTAATTTCCATACACAGTGTTATTTAGTTCATTAAGCCAGTGTCTTAGACGCCTGTCATCAATATCATTGGTATTGGTTTGTACCATTGATAACGAGATACTGAAATATATATATATACCTGTCTTAACGCATTCTTGCGTTTCAACCGTTATGGAAAAGATCATATTAATGTTCTCGGTTTAACTAATGGAACTTATCGGTTGTCAGTTGCGACACAATCCAAGTCATTAATGGTCTATAAGATTCGGCCGAACCTTTAAATTCCTCTGGAGATCTTCTTCAAAATAGAATATTGATTGGATCGGATCACATGTTTCGATTAGGAGTTTGTTATCGTTGGGAATCTTCAGTCTCAACTGATAACTCACCGTCTCATAGTCGATTCATGGAGCATTTCGAGTTAAACCATGATTGTAACGTGTGATGCTGTCTTAAACGCCTGTCGTTCAGCGTTGGTTGAACGCGTTGATATGAATGTAGGAAGGCCATTGCTGACGTAAGTATTAAAAGTCATAGGCGGACCTAGTGTACAATGGCTCCGAAAGAAGACATTGATAAATTGAGTGTGATGATCATCGAAATGTAACGCACTTTGGTGGGCTGACAAGGATCAGGCTAAAATCACATACTAAACGTTGCATACATATAACACTGCTCAGTAGTTAAAAAAAACATAACTAAAAATAATAAATTCAATCAATTTTGTTAAACGTATAACGATTGCCAGTTGAGATTCATCCTGTTAGATTTAGTCAAATACGTGGTAACGAATTAAATTTGGATAAGAATATCACTTAAATTTAGTATGCTGCTCCCCGTGCCCGCACTTTTGTTCGATGCGAAGTAACTTTGTTCAAACTTGAATGCCTGAGGGCATTATCAGTAGCAGAAAAGTAGTCCGCTAGATAAAACAATTTCATTTCCGACACTTGACGAGGCGAAACTTCTTATTGGATAAGAAACACGGACCAAATTCGTAAGTTATTCAGAAGAAAAGCAGCTCAAGGACAAAAGTGACCAGCGAGAAAAATCTCGGTGCACTCTGTTCAGAAAGCTAACACAAATAGAAAATCTTAAATGTTTGACTCAAGAACTGATCGAGGCTCTGCTACCTATAGAAAGTAGAAAAAATACTAAGGAATAAAAAAAAATCCAAGATGAATTTATTTCGACGTGGAAATTTCTCTGTTCTCTCGTCGTTTGATTACGTTAACTAGTCGGATAATAAGTACCTCTATTTGTAAATAATATAAAAAGAAAATCGTTTTGATTTCCAGCTTTATTTAAATGCACACATAGAGCTTGTCCAAAATTTAACTATTCAGCTTTATGCTGAAGATTGTCGTAAAACCCTACTTTTTTGACCTCTAATGCCACCGAATACAGAACTTACCGGTTTTTTTTCTGTCATGTGGGTAATGATACGCGTGCTTTCAGGCACTCTTTCCGAGTCCAGGTGAGCGCCAATAATTTATCTGAGATCTTTTTTTGAGTACATGCAGATCATTTAGGGTTGCATGACTATTCATTCTCAACTATACAAAAAGTTCCTAAGGTAACTGAAGCAGGGTCTCACACAATGCAGCCAGGAACTTATTGTTATATGTCTCATATGGTTGACCGAAGCAATGTTTTCGGTTTAAATTTAAATTTTTAGCTTTAGAGGCTCGAAGCCATTTTCGGCAAAACTGTGGCTATACAATACCTGTTTAACAATAGGATGAGCATGTTATTCAAGTTTTGCCCTTAATTATCATTGAGTTAGCTGCGTTTATCTCAGCGGTTGAAAAGTCCTATGTAGGCCTATATCGAATGCACGGTTTTTCAGTTCTATAATCAGAAGTTGTACAGAAAACTGCTTATAACGGACCCTTTCAACTAAAAGGCCTCATGCCGTAAAAATAGCTATCGTTCAATAACGTCATTTTTTAACAAAACAATCCGATAAGCCAAGTTTATACAACGGCTATATGTATGTGTTAAGGTTTTTCTGCGTTATCCCTGATACAACAGAATTGAAGAGCTCTGGCCAGGCCAGAGCCTGATTGTCGCGGCTGATACTTTTTGTGCTCATTGAACCTTGCCTGGTTCTTTGTCCACTCTACGAGTCAGGGATTTCGGTTGAGAGGCCATTTCACCGTAGTTAGGATTCTTACTACAGATGATCATTATTGCTGCGTAGCGGTATCCGGTCGGCACCGGACGACGATTGCAGAGGATAGCGATAGGCTAAGACGAATCAATGTTGCTTGGCCTGCAAACCTTGTGTGGTCGGCCTGGCTCTCGGGTTGCTGCTGTTGTAGCTGAAAGGGCGTTAATCCATGAATTGTCCTTAGGTCTTTTCTTGGTCCTGCGCTTTCGGCTGTCTCTTGCTTTGTACTTCCTCGTTCTTTTTCTTAACAGCCAACCGACGACAGTACGTATAGAAACTAAGGCTTTTTTGCTTTGACAGCAGTTAGAATCTGCGAACCCGTAGCTCCTCCATGCCTTCTCTTCCATCCTCTTCAGTTGTGACAT